>NC_088864.1:47778802-47793016 GCF_032884065.1 Artemia franciscana | reverse complement strand
CCTTTTTTCTTTTTTTTTCTTTTTTAGTTTATTTAGATTTTTAGATTTTTTAGTTTTTTTATTAGTTTTTAGTTTTTTTGTAGTTTTTACCATTTTTTTAGTTTTTTTAGTTTTTTTTTTTACTTATGTCCTGGTCGTCATTTATACTCCCTGTGTCCCGGTCGTCATTTGTGTCTCGGTGCTTTGTTGATTGCTAATTTATATTATATTTATATTTATATTTTTTATATTTATTAATATTTTTTTAGTTTTCTTTTTCTCTTATTTTTCAGTTTTTTCCTTTTTTTAGTTTTTTCTTTTTTAGTTTTTAGTTTTTTTTTTGTTTTTTTACCTTTTTTTAGTTTTTTTAGTTTTTTTAGTTTTTTAGCTTTTTTAGTTTTTTTATTAGTTTTTAGTTTTTTTTTAGTTTTTGCCTTTTTTAGTTTTTTCAGTTTTTTTAGTTTTTAGTTTTTTACCTTTTTTTAGTTTTTTTTAGTTTTTTAGCTTTTTTAGTTTTTTTTCTTTTTAGTTTTTTTGTAGTTTTACCTTTTTTAGTTTTTTTTCTTCTTTTGTATTAGTGTGAAATAATTCAGACGTCATATGCGGACAAACACGACGTCACTCGACAGACAGACAGACAGACATAACCCACAAACAACTTATTTTTATATATATTTATTCATATTTTTTTAGTTTTCTTTTTCTCTATTATTTTTCAGTTTTTTCCTTTTTTTTAGTTTTTTTCTTTTTTAGTTTTTAGTTTTTTTTTTAGTTTTTTACCTTTTTTTAGTTTTTTTTAGTTTTTTTAGTTTTTAAGCTTTTTTCAGTTTTTTTTTAGTTATTAGATTTTTACCTTTTTTTAGTTTTTTTTTAGTTTTTTAGCTTTTTTAGTTTTTTTTTTTCTTTTTAGTTTTTTTTGTACTTTTTACCTTTTTTAGTTTTTTTCTTCTTTTGTATTAGTGTGAAATAATTCAGACGTCATATGCGAACAAACATGACGTCACCTGATCCATCCACAGACAGACAGACAACTTATTTTTATATAGATAGATATATATATATATATATATATATATATGCATATATATATATATATATATATATATATATATATATATATATATATATATATATATATATATATATATATATATATATATATATATATATATATATATATATATATATATATATATATATATATATATATATATATATATATATATATATACTAGCTGTTGGGGCCCCCACCAACACCTAGTTGGTGGGGGCGCTTCGCCCCCCCAAGCCCCCCGCGCGCGTAAGTCGTTACGCTCCATATTAGTTACGCGCCATTGTAGTTGTGTCCCTATGACCTGTGAATATAGATACGTAAAACTTGCGAATATACAACATTCTTTGCTGTCCCATCGTCTGTGCATATAAATATATTGTCAGGTTTACCGACTCTTGAACATGCAACGCATAATGGTCCATGGGAAAACAATCCGTATTCAGATCTATAGCTTATGATTCTATTGATTGCCCTTGAGCTTTGTTGATGGTGATTGCTAATCGACCATTTCCTTTGTTGCCGTCGTCATTTATATATCCCCCTGTGCCCCCCGGCGTCCCCGTTGTAGTTGTGTCCCTGTGTCCGGGTCGTCATTTATATTCCCTGTGTCCCCGTCGTCATTTGTGTCCTGGTGTCCCAGTCTGTGATTTCTATTTGAGTGTCCCGGGCGTCATTTATATTCGTCAGGATATTGTAGGGCATCGTAGCATCGATGACTTTAAGCAATTCTTGTCAACTGATTGTTTCGCCTATAAAGAATATTATCTCGAGGTAAGAACTGATCACCGACCACAACGATTGCCACTTTGTTGATAGTTGCGTATCAGGAGGCATCAATTCGATTGCTGTTTTTAAGCAGAAGCACTAAATTATTATTTTTGTGGAAAAGATGATATATATAAATATATATATATATATTTTCTTTTTAGTCTTTTTGTAGTTTTTACCTTTTTTTAGTTTTTTTCTTCTTTTGTATTAATGCTAAAGCCAAGGTTCAGGTTTGAACAACTTCATGACGACATACAGCTCAATCCTTATAATGACGTCAGTCGACAAACATGACGTTAGTCGACACACAAACATGACGTCAGTCGACAGACAGACAAACAACTTATTTTTATATATATAGATATATATATATATATATATATATATATATATATATATATATATATATCTATATATATAAAAATAAGTTGTCTGTCTGTCTGTGGATGTGTGGATGGATGTGTCAGGTGACGTCACCTGAAAAAACTGGATCAGGTGACGTCAAAACTGAAAAAACTAAAAAAAGGCAAAAACTACAAAAAAAACTAAAAACTAATAAAAAAAATAAAAAAGCTAAAAAACTAAAAAAACTATAAAGGTAAAAACCAATAAAAAACTAAAAAAAAAACTGAAAAAACTAAAAAAAGGCAAAAACTACAAAAAAAAACTAAAAACTAATAAAAAAAGTAAAAAAGCTAAAAAACTAAAAAAACTAAAAAAACTAAAAAAAGGTAAAAAAACTAAAAAAAATAAAAAATAAAAAAAAACTAAAAAAAAGGAAAAAAATGAAAAATAAGCTAAAATAAAGGTAAAAACCAATAAAAAACTAAAAAAAAAAAAGGAAAAAACTAATAAATGACGACACTCAAAGAGAAAGCGACCAGGACAAAAAACTAAAAAAAAAGGCAAAAACTACAAAAAAACTAAAAACTAATAAAAAAAATAAAAAAGCTAAAAAACTAAAAAAACTAAAAAAAGGTAAAAAACTAAAAAAACTAAAAACTAAAAAAAAACTAAAAAAGGTAAAAACTAAAAGAACTAAAAAAGAAAAAAATAAATGACGACACTCAAAGAGAAAGCGACCAGGACAAAAGGAATGTTCGATTAGCAATCAACAAAGCACCGGGACACAGGGAGTATAAATGACGACCAGGACACAAGTAAAAAAAAAAATTAACAAAACTAAAAAGAAGGTAAAAACTACAAAAAAACTAAAAAGAAAAAAAAACTAAAAACTAATAAAAAAACTAAAAAATCTAAAAATCTAAATAAACTAAAAAAGAAAAAAAAAGGAAAAAAATAAAGGAGAAAAACAAAACTAAAAAACGAATGTATATACAGACCGGTACACCGGGATACAAATGACGACCAGGACACAGGGAATATAAATAACGACCGGGACACAGGGACACAACTACAACGGGGACACCGGGGGAAACAGGGGGATATAAATGACGACCGGGACAAAAAAAATAAAAAGAAATAAAAACTAAAAACTAATAAAAAAAACTAAAAAATCTAAAAATCTAAATAAGCTAAAAAAGAAAAAAAAAGGAAAAAAATAAAGGAGAAAAACAAAACTAAAAAACGAATGTATATACAGACCGGGACACCGGGATACAAATGATGACCGGGACACAGGGAATATAAATGACGACCGGGACACAGGGACACAACTACAACGGGGACACCGGGGGAAACAGGGGGATAACCTGACAATCTATTTATATGCAAAGACAATGGGACAGCAAAGAATGTTGTATATTCGCAAGTTTTACGTAGTTAAAACCATATATATATATATATATATATCTATATTCACAGGTGGGACATAGGGACACAACTACAATGGCGCGTAACTATTATGGCGCGTAACGACTTACGCGCGCGGGGGGGCTTGGGGGGGGCGCGAAGCGCCCCCACCAACTAGGTGTTGGGGTGGCGCGAAGCGCCACCCCAACAGCTAGTATATATATATATATATATGTTTTTAACTACGTAAAACTTGCGAATATACAACATTCTTTGCTGTCCCATCGTCTGTGCATATAAATAGATTTTCAGGTTTACCGACTCTTGAACATGCAACGCATAATGGTCCATGGGAAAACAATCCGTATTCAGATCTATACCTCATGATTCTATTGATTGCCCTTGAGCTTTGTTGATTGTGATTGCTAATCGACCATTTCCTTTGTTGCCGTCGTCATTTATATATCCCCCTGTGCCCCCCGGCGTCCCCGTTGTAGTTGTGTCCCTGTGTCCGGGTCGTCATTTATATTCCCTGTGTCCCCGTCGTCATTTGTGTCCCGGTGTCCCAGTCTGTGATTTCTATTTGAGTGTCCCGGGCGTCATTTATATTCTTCAGGATATTGTAGGGCATCGTAGCATCGATGAGTAAGCAATTCTTGTCAACTGATTGTTTCGCCTATAAAGAATATTATCTCGAGGTAAGAACTGATCACCGACCACAACGATTGCCACTTTGTTGATAGTTGCGTATCAGGAGGCATCAATTCGATTGCTGTTTTTAAGCAGAAGCACTAAATTGTTATTTTTGTGGAAAAGATGATATATATAAATATATATATATATATTTTCTTTTTAGTTTTTTTGTAGTTTTTACCTTTTTTAGTTTTTTTCTTCTTTTGTATTACTGCTAAAGCCAAGGTTCAGGTTTGAACAACTTCATGACGACATACAGCTCAATCCTTATAATGACGTCAGTCTACAAACATGACGTCAGTCGACACACAAACATGACGTCAGTCGACAGACAGACAAACAACTTATTTTTATATATATAGATATATATATATATATATATATATATCTTCTATATATATAAAAATAAGTTGTCTGTCTGTCTGTGGATGGATCAGGTGACGTCACCTGAAAAAACTGGATCAGGTGACGTCAAAACTGAAAAAACTAAAAAAAGGCAAAAACTACAAAAAAAACTAAAAACTAATAAAAAAAATAAAAAAGCTAAAAAACTAAAAAAACTAAAAAAAGGCAAAAACTACAAAAAAAACTAAAAACATAAAAAAGCTAAAAAACTAAAAAAACTAAAAAAAGGCAACAACTACAAAAAAAACTAAAAACTAAAAAAAAAAATAAAAAAGCTAAAAAACTAAAAAAACTAAAAAAACTAAAAAAAGGTAAAAAACTAAAAAAAACTAAAAACTAAAAAAAACTAAAAAAAAGGAAAAAACTGAAAAATAAGCTAAAATAAAGGTAAAAACCAATAAAAAACTAAAAAAAAACTGAAAAAACTAAAAAAAGGCAAAAACTACAAAAAAAACTAAAAACTAATAAAAAAAGTAAAAAAGCTAAAAAACTAAAAAACTAAAAAAAATAAAAAAAGGTAAAAAACTAAAAAAAATAAAAAATAAAAAAAAAATAAAAAAAAGGAAAAAACTGAAAAATAAGCTAAAATAAAGGTAAAAACCAATAAAAAACTAAAAAGAAAAAAAGGAAAAAACTAAAAAAAATTTTCATCTAAAAAACTAAAAAAAACTAAAAAAGGTAAAAACTAAAAGAACTAAAAAAGAAAAAAAATAAATGACGACACTCAAAGAGAAAGCGACCAGGACAAAAGGAATGTTCGATTAGCAATCAACAAAGCACCGGGACACAGGGAGTATAAATGACGACCAGGACATAAGTAAAAAAAAAAAAACTATCTATATATATAAAAATAAGTTGTCTGTGGATCTGTGGATCGTGGATCAGGTGACGTCACCTGAAAAAACTGGATCAGGTGACGTCAAAACTGAAAAAACTAAAAAAAGGCAAAAACTACAAAAAAAACTAAAAACTAATAAAAAAAATAAAAAAGCTAAAAAACTAAAAAAAACTAAAAAAGGCAAAAACTACAAAAAAAACTAAAAACTAATAAAAAAGCTAAAAAACTAAAAAAACTAAAAAAAAGGCAAAAACTAGAAAAAAACTAAAAACTAATAAAAAAAATAAAAAAGCTAAAAAACTAAAAAAACTAAAAAAACTAAAAAAGGTAAAAAACTAAAAAAACTAAAAACTAAAAAAAACTAAAAAAAAGGAAAAAACTGAAAAATAAGCTAAAATAAAGGTAAAAACCAATAAAAAACTAAAAAAAACTGAAAAAACTAAAAAAAGGCAAAAACTACAAAAAAACTAAAAACTAATAAAAAAAGTAAAAAAGCTAAAAAACTAAAAAAACTAAAAAAACTAAAAAAACTAAAAAAGGTAAAAAACTAAAAAAAATAAAAAATAAAAAAAAACTAAAAAAAAAGGAAAAAACTGAAAAATAAGCTAAAATAAAGGTAAAAACCAATAAAAAACTAAAAAGAAAAAAAGGAAAAAACTAAAAAAAAATTTCATCTAAAAAACTAAAAAAAACTAAAAAAGGTAAAAACTAAAAGAACTAAAAAAGAAAAAAATAAATGACGACACTCAAAGAGAAAGCGACCAGGACAAAAGGAATGTTCGATTAGCAATCAACAAAGCACCGGGACACAGGGAGTATAAATGACGACCAGGACATAAGTAAAAAAAAAAACTAACAAAACTAAAAAGAAGGTAAAAACTACAAAAAAACTAAAAAGAAAAAAAAACTAAAAACTAATAAAAAAACTAAAAAATCTATAAATGACGACCGGGACACAGGGACACAACTACAACGGGGACACCGGGGGAAACAGGGGGATATAAATGACGACCGGGACAAAAAAACTAAAAAGAAAAAAAAACTAAAAACTAATAAAAAAACTAAAAAATCTAAAAATCTAAATAAGCTAAAAAAGAAAAAAAAAGGAAAAAAATAAAGGAGAAAAACAAAACTAAAAAACGAATGTATATACAGACCGGGACACCGGGATACAGATGACGACCGGGACACAGGGAATATAAATGACGACTGGGACACAGGGACACAACTACAACGGGGACACCGGGGGAAACAGGGGGATATAAATGACGACCGGGACACCGGGACAGGGAATGGTCGATTAGTAATCACCATCAACAAAGCTCAAGGGCAATCATTAGAATCATGAGGTATAGATCTGAATACAGATTGTTTTCCCATGGACCATTATATGTTGCATGTTCAAGAGTCGGTAAACCTGACAATCTATTTATATGCAAAGACAATGGGACAGCAAAGAATGTTGTATATTCGCAAGTTTTACGTAGTTAAAACCATATATATATATATATATATATATATATATATATATACTAGCTGTTGGGGTGGCGCTTCGCGCCACCCCAACACCTAGTTGGTGGGGGCGCTTCGCGCCCCCCCCAAGCCCCCCCGCGCGCGTAAGTCGTTACGCGCCATAATAGTTACGCGCCATTGTAGTTGTGTCCCTATGTCCCACCTGTGAATATAGATATATATATATATATGGTTTTAACTACGTAAAACTTGCGAATATACAACATTCTTTGCTGTCCCATTGTCTTTGCATATAAATAGATTGTCAGGTTTACCGACTCTTGAACATGCAACATATAATGGTCCATGGGAAAACAATCTGTATTCAGATCTATACCTCATGATTCTAATGATTGCCCTTGAGCTTTGTTGATGGTGATTGCTAATCGACCATTCCCTGTCCCGGTGTCCCGGTCGTCATTTACATCCCCCTGTTTCCCCCGGTGTCCCCGTTGTAGTTGTGTCCCTGTGTCCCGGTCGTCATTTATATTCCCTGTGTCCCGGGTCCCGGTCATCATTTGTATCCCGGTGTCCCGGTCTGTATATACATTCGTTTTTTAGTTTTGTTTTTCTCCTTTATTTTTTTCCTTTTTTTTTCTTTTTTAGCTTATTTAGATTTTTAGATTTTTTAGTTTTTTTTATTAGTTTTTAGTTTTTATTTCTTTTTAGTTTTTTTGTCCCGGTCGTCATTTATATCCCCCTGTTTCCCCCGGTGTCCCCGTTGTAGTTGTGTCCCTGTGTCCCGGTCGTTATTTATATTCCCTGTGTCCCGGTCGTCATTTGTATCCCGGTGTACCGGTCTGTATATACATTCGTTTTTTAGTTTTGTTTTTCTCCTTTATTTTTTTCCTTTTTTTTTCTTTTTTAGTTTATTTAGATTTTTAGATTTTTTAGTTTTTTTATTAGTTTTTAGTTTTTTTTTCTTTTTAGTTTTTTTGTAGTTTTTACCTTCTTTTTAGTTTTGTTAATTTTTTTTTTTACTTGTGTCCTGGTCGTCATTTATACTCCTGTGTCCCGGTGCTTTGTTGATTGCTAATCGAACATTCCTTTTGTCCTGGTCGCTTTCTCTTTGAGTGTCGTCATTTATTTTTTTCTTTTTTAGTTCTTTTAGTTTTTACCTTTTTTAGTTTTTTTTTAGTTTTTAGTTTTTTTAGTTTTTTACCTTTTTTTAAGTTTTTTTAGTTTTTTTAGTTTTTTAGCTTTTTTATTTTTTTTATTAGTTTTTAGTTTTTTTGTAGTTTTTGCCTTTTTTTAGTTTTTTTAGTTTTTTAGCTTTTTTATTAGTTTTTAGTTTTTTTTGTAGTTTTTGCCTTTTTTTAGTTTTTTTAGTTTTTTAGCTTTTTTTTTTTTTTATTAGTTTTTAGTTTTTTTTGTAGTTTTTGCCTTTTTTTAGTTTTTTCAGTTTTGACGTCACCTGATCCAGTTTTTTCAGGTGACGTCACCTGATCCACGATCCACAGATCCACAGACAACTTATTTTTATATATATAGATAGTTTTTTTTTTTTTATTTATGTCCTGGTCGTCATTTATACTCCCTGTGTCCCGGTGCTTTGTTGATTGCTAATCGAACATTCCTTTTGTCCTGGTCGCTTTCTCTTTGAGTGTCGTCATTTATTAGTTTTTTCTTTTTTTTTTTAGTTTTTTATTGGTTTTTACCTTTATTTTAGCTTATTTTTCAGTTTTTTCCTTTTTTTAGTTTTTTTTTATTTTTTATTTTTTTTAGTTTTTTACCTTTTTTTATTTTTTGTAGTTTTTTTAGTTTTTTAGCTTTTTTACTTTTTTTATTAGTTTTTAGTTTTTTTTTGTAGTTTTTGCCTTTTTTTAGTTTTTTCAGTTTTTTTTTTAGTTTTTTATTGGTTTTTACCTTTATAGTTTTTTTAGTTTTTTAGCTTTTTTATTTTTTTTATTAGTTTTTAGTTTTTTTTGTAGTTTTTGCCTTTTTTTAGTTTTTTCAGTTTTGACGTCACCTAATCCAGTTTTTTCAGGTGACGTCACCTGACACATCCATCCATCCATCCACAGACAGACAACTTATTTTTATATATATAGATAGATATATATATATATATATATATATATATATATATATATATATATATATATATATATATATATATATATATATATATATATCTATCTATATTCACAGGTGGGACATAGGGACACAACTACAATGGCGCGTAACTATTATGGCGCGTAACGACTTACGCGCGCGGGGGGGCTTGGGGGGGGCGCGAAGCGCCCCCACCAACTAGGTGCTGGGGTGGCGCGAAGTGCCACCCCAACAGCTAGTATATATATATATATATATATATATATATATATTTATATATATATATATATATATATATATATATATATATATATATATATATATATATATATATATATATATATATATATATATATATATATATATATATATATATATATATATATATATACTAAAAACTAAACTAAAAAAACTAAAAAAAGGCAAAAACTACAAAAAAAACTAAAAACTAATAAAAAAGCTAAAAAACTAAAAAAAATAAAAAAGGCAAAAACTACAAAAAAACTAAAAACTAATAAAAAAAATAAAAAAGCTAAAAAACTAAAAAAACTAAAAAAAGGTAAAAAACTAAAAAAACTAAAAACTAAAAAAAAACTAAAAAAAAAGGAAAAAACTGAAAAATAAGCTAAAATAAAGGTAAAAACCAATAAAAAACTAAAAAAAACTGAAAAAACTAAAAAAGGCAAAAACTACAAAAAAAACTAAAAACTAATAAAAAAAGTAAAAAAGCTAAAAAACTAAAAAAAACTAAATAAACTAAAAAAAGGTAAAAAACTAAAAAAAAATAAAAAATAAAAAAAAACTAAAAAAAGGAAAAAACTGAAAAATAAGCTAAAATAAAGGTAAAAACCAATAAAAAACTAAAAAGAAAAAAAGGAAAAAACTAAAAAAAAATTTCATCTAAAAAACTAAAAAAAACTAAAAAAGGTAAAAACTAAAAGAAATAAAAAAGAAAAAAATAAATGACGACACTCAAAGAGAAAGCGACCAGGACAAAAGGAATGTTCGATTAGCAATCAACAAAGCACCGGGACACAGGGAGTATAAATGACGACCAGGACATAAGTAAAAAAAAAAAATAACAAAACTAAAAAGAAGGTAAAAACTACAAAAAACTAAAAAGAAAAAAACTAAAAAAAGGCAAAAACTACAAAAAAAACTAAAAACTAATAAAAAAGCTAAAAAACTAAAAAAACTAAAAAAAGGCAAAAACTACAAAAAAACTAAAAACTAATAAAAAAAATAAAAAAGCTAAAAAACTAAAAAAACTAAAAAAACTAAAAAAAAGGTAAAAAACTAAAAAAAATAAAAAATAAAAAAAAACTAAAAAAAAGGAAAAAACTGAAAAATAAGCTAAAATAAAGGTAAAAATCAATAAAAAACTAAAAAGAAAAAAAGGAAAAAACTAAAAAAAATTTTCATCTAAAAAACTAAAAAAAACTAAAAAAGGTAAAAACTAAAAGAACTAAAAAAGAAAAAAATAAATGACGACACTCAAAGAGAAAGCGACCAGGACAAAAGAAATGTTCGATTAGCAATCAACAAAGCACCGGGACACAGGGAGTATAAATGACGACCAGGACATAAGTAAAAAAAAAACTAACAAAACTAAAAAGAAGGTAAAAACTACAAAAAAACTAAAAAGAAAAAAAACTAAAAACTAATAAAAAAACTAAAAAATCTAAAAATCTAAATAAACTAAAAAAGAAAAAAAAGGAAAAAAATAAAGGAGAAAAACAAAACTAAAAAACGAATATATATACAGACCGGGACACCGGGATACAAATGACGACCGGGACACAGGGAATATAAATGACGACCGGGACACAGGGACACAACTACAACGGGGACACCGGGGGAAACAGGGGGATATAAATGACGACCGGGACACCGGGACAGGGAATGGTCGATTAGCAATCACCATCAACAAAGCTCAAGGGCAATCATTAGAATCATGAGGTATAGATCTGAATACCGATTGTTTTCCCATGGACCATTATATTTTGCATGTTCAAGAGTCGTTAAACCTGACAATCTATTTATATGCAAAGACAATGGGACAGCAAAGAATGTTGTATATTCGCAAGTTTTACGTAGTTAAAACCATATATATATATATATATATATATATATATATATATATATATATATATATATATATATATATATATATATATATATATATATATATATATATATATATATATATATATATATATATATATATATATCTATATTCACAGGTGGGACATAGGGACACAACTACAATGGCGCGTAACTATTATGGCGCGTAACGACTTACGCGCGCGGGGGGGCTTGGGGGGGCGCGAAGCGCCCCCACCAACTAGGTGTTGGGGTGGCGCGAAGCGCCACCCCAACAGCTAGTATATATATATTTATATATATCCATTTTCATATAACTTTTATGTTTTCTATAATTTGTACAATATAATTCTATGTTATTGTATAATTTTGAAACTGATTTTTATACATAATTTTGAATTATATTATGCTTATGATATATTCATATAACTTTTATGCATGCATAATATGTGTATTGGCCATTCTTTATAGCTTGAAAAATAGAAGTGATCAGGATTGTTATTTTGAGAAGTGCCACTCCCATCCGGGGCAACCAGAAAAAATTTATAAAATTGATAAAAATCGAAAACGAGAGAAATATTTTCATTTATATCTAAGTTCCAATTTGATTTCCATACTATACTATTTTGCTACATGCTGTAATTTAGAATTTTTCGGACTAATTTCTTTTTAAAAAAAAGCACACTCTACTCACTTTAAAATGCTTAAAAAACTCACTTTAAAATGCTACATAAATTGTTCGTGTCACGAAATACACGAAATACGAGGAGCTCACGTAAATAATTAGTTTTGTCCAACTTTTTGTTTTGCAGCTTGGGGAGACACCTCTTCATCACGCCGCCGAAAATAGCCACTTACTGATTGTGACACAGCTCTGCACGCATGCTACAATTCTTGGTCATTCTAACCTCATCAATATGCAGAGTTCCAGTGGAGAGACTGTTCTTCATTCTGCGGCCAAAAACTCCAAAAGTGACGTGAATCTGATTATGGTACTATTGAAGAATGGAGCAAATGCTGCATTATTCACACATTCTGAAAATGAAACAGTTTTGCATTATTGTGCAAAAGCAGGACATGCAAAAATGATGGAAGTAATATTTTCGGAAGGCAATAATTTTCAACAGGTGATTAATATCCAAGACAGGTGTGGAAGATCACCCTTGCTGCTAGCAGCAAAATACGGACATACCAGAGTGATGGACTTGTTGCTGAAAAATCAGGTATAGCACAGCCAAAAAATTTATATTATCAGACACCAAATGCCAGTAAAGTAACGTTGAGCAACCTGACATGACTTTTTTGCTAATGAGAATTTTCATTAGCACAATATGCATAATTGGCTATCTTAGAAATCTGCCAAGAGTAATGACCAGTAGCTAAATAATTCTAAAGCCATATAATATCTGTCTGGTAGGCG
This sequence comes from Artemia franciscana, assembly GCF_032884065.1. Lineage (NCBI taxonomy): Eukaryota > Metazoa > Arthropoda > Branchiopoda > Anostraca > Artemiidae > Artemia > Artemia franciscana. Next base: position 47,780,437 of record NC_088864.1, on the reverse strand, counting down.
AAGAGAGACACACGGATATGTTAAAAATTTGAAGATATTGGAACGTCAACATTTGTTTTGATTAGGCTTTTTATATTGGAATTAAACGTGTCTGCAAAGTCTTTCAATTAAATTCTGTAAATATGGAAAACCAAATTTAGAATAATTTATCGCGTTTTAAGAATTTTAAAACTGAACGATTGATTTAGTTCAATAACCGTCATGCTCAACAGATAATAGCTTCTTTTTTCGTGAAAAAAATGTTTTCCGTCTAAAATTAAAGTAGTTGTATAAAGTATGTCAGAGTAAATGTAAAGTAAATTTAGAGTGAAGAGTAAAAATATGAATTTCCTGGAGCGTATATGCAGTTCTGAACTAACTTTTTCAGTCCACCAGACTAAATCTTTGTTACGATATGTTGAAAAATATTATAGTAAAAAAATCTAAACGCTAAAAACATTTTTCTAATAATAAGCGGAATGGTTTACTACTTCATTGCTAAAATAGAGCAAGAAGCAGAGGAAACTAATAGGAACAAAAACGACCGCCAGCCCTATCTAAGAGAAAATTAAATAGTGTCATCCCATATTTACCACCCTTGGTGATTACATTAGTAGTGATGCCATAGGCACTTCAAGGGCGAACGTACCCACTTCTCCTTTCTTCCTTTAATTTGAACGGCGATTCCCTCAAGACGAAACTGCATGTTGTTACGTCATAGAGAATGTTTCCTAAGAGACGCTGGTGCATGTTACATAAAAAGGAGGGTTTACTTTGTTGTTATGCAATAAGGTTTTCTTACTTTTGGTCTTTACATAATAGAGCTTTGATTGTTACGAAATAGGACGTGTTAGAGTCCATTAGTGAAGCAGGGAAGTTTTTTAAGATATTTTTCTTCAAGATGTTTTTTCCAGACGTTTCAAGGCATCCCAAGACGTATTTTAAGACATTTCTCTTTAAGACATGTCAAGACATCTGAAAACGTTTTCTAAGACATTTTTTCTTCAAGGTGGTTTTCTTCATGATTTCTTTAGTTCTTATGTTACAGAGAAATGTTTACTCATGTTAAGGATGACGCATAATACGTGATTGTTTCTTCGGGACCCCCGTTGGGGATCCCCGCTTGTAATTGAGGAGGACACACACGTTGGTGTTACGTAATAATGGTGCACGCATGGGATGTAAAATGTTACTTTAAGAGATTTTCTTTTCTTTTAGTGTGTTTTTTCTCAGGGAACCATTACATTCTAAAAATTGTATGTCCACATTAGGATTCGAATAAGTCATTTCAATCCAATGGAACTGCGCCCTATTCAGCTGGACTATGAAAACCTTTCTAATATTTGAATTTGGGAAATAGATTCTACGAAATCAAAAATTATACAAGGGGAGAATTCCCATGTCCTGCTAACTAGAATGATTAAGCTATTGATTACGTGTTTCCTATGACTGCAATAATTGACATGCAGAGGGGGAAATCGATTACTAGAAATACACTTGGTATGCACCTGCAAGTTAATTGATGCTTTAGAAAGTGTTATCAGATAATATTGCTTTCAGAGATGAAATAAAATCGAGAGTACCATTATGGCTAGAATATGCTAAACCTTCATAAATGATCAAAAGTTTCTCCTTTTCCGCTTTACTAGATAGAAT
>NC_088864.1:47182718-47406016 GCF_032884065.1 Artemia franciscana | reverse complement strand
AACTGAACTAAATTTAAGATATGATCAAAAGAAGAATTAGAATGCATGAAACTATCATTAATTAAACTAATATTGGAAGGAACTGAAGTGATATTGATTTTTTTGCCTTCCATAATAAAGAATTGCGTAATCATGGGTGCTAGATTACCCCCACCTAGATTTTAAAGATACCTTTGTTAGTGTTTTTTTGGACAAAATCTAAAAACAAAATTGTACAGCAACGAACGAAATAGCAATGAATTAGTAAGGAGCTGCAGTACTAGTAGAGGGAAACTCAAAGCCTATTATTGTAAAAAAAGAGGAATGTAAAAAATTGTAAAATTATCTTTTATTATACAAATTAGAAATGATAATTGTAAAATTAGCATGAATGGCATATCGTAGTGTTGCTCAAAATGGAAAAGGGCTTTTTTTAAATATTGCCTTTCCCGAGCAGACGCTGACTTTCCGCCACCTGGTGTACATGTCTCGCACCTAAATTTTCATGAGTTAACACCATTGTTAAGATTTTGACTCATTTTATGTTTGTGATTCATGTTTTGAACTTAATTTTAATTCACGCCTAAACGGAAATTATGTTTGTTTTAGCTTGTGACAGTCGTTTCAATTAAGTATCATTGCACATGTAATCTAAAATTATTCCAATTCTACGCAAGGGTAACCCTTGTGTCTGTGCAGTATTAATGACAAAGAACTAAAAACAACCTAATTTTTCAAAGGATATCTAAATGTAGACATAATGGTAGGAACATGCTCAGCAGGAAGAAAATAAATAAAAATATAATCACAACACTGCTAGTTTAAAGAAGAAATCAATTATATGAAAGATGTGTAATTGCTTTTTTGTTTTCTTTAGTGGGCATGTTTTTGTGGCATAGTAAATGGCAATTTTAATTCTTTGTTTGCAGATGCAAAGAATGTGGAATGGCATTCAAAGTTGCTCATCATTTACGAGAACACGAGCGCAAGCATACAGATGATCGTCCTCATGTTTGTCAAGTTCAGGGTTGTACTGCCAAGTATCGGCGCGCAGAAGCGCTTAGAAAACATATGGCGTCCCAACATTTAAGTCTGAGCAGAGATGAAGACTTATTAACTTTTTTAAATCAGCTAGGCATAAATACAGTATCAGATATGATGAATAATGAGACTCTGCGCCAGGCGATGGAACAAATCAAGCCAAATGACAATGTATTGGCATCTATAGCTGCGCATACTGATATCTGTAGGTGCGATCCTTGTCTATGTGATCCAAGTAAGCCTAACAGCCTCTGTAACTGCATTATGGAGTCAGATACCTCCGAGGTGCAAGTCTCTATGCCTAAAAAGTCAAACTGTTGCAGCAGTGCGAAAGAAGCCTCAAATAAAAACAGTTATTCTGAAACTACTGCCTCTCGAAATGATGATGCAAATCCAATTTCTAATGCTAATATTCATCGTGTTGAAGATCCTGCCAGGACGTCGCTAAATTCTGGTGACAAACAAAGCTGCTGCTCTAATAATTTTTGTACTGATGGCATGGGTAATGTGAGCAATGAAGAGTGCCAGATTTTTGGCTCGACTTATCCTACTGGTTCTTGGAACCCTGATGTTGATGTATCTTCGATTTCACTAAGACTCGATATGGAACAAGGATCAGAAGGTTATAATAAGATATCTCCGATTGAAACTAATCCATCTTATTTCCGGTTAGTTTCTGTTGGGGTAGATGCATCTGTGGCTGTGAAAGATTGCTCTACTCAATATGAAGATCCTACTGATTTGTCTGACTTCGATTTGAGCTTTTTAAGAAGTCCAATGACAAACCAGGTGAACGATCCCTGGGATTTGTCAGTCCCAACTCCAGCCCACGCGGGAACCCAAACAAATCCAAGAGACATTAGCCTTTGCTCCCTCAGCGAAGAAGAAGTGCCTTTAGATCTTTCAAAAAAATCATACCGAGACCAAGCTTGCGAAGTTATGAACCTTGATGTTACTACACTTTCTAGCCCAGTGCTGCCTTCTAATCATTTAAGTGACCACGAAGAGTTAAATGGCATGTGCTCAGATGGTATCCAGACTACTTGTTGTGCAGACTCATGCACAAAACCTGGTATCCTTGGACTGTGCAACAATGATTGTGATACACTCGATTCTGGATGTACTGGGCATAGTGATTTCGTTACTCCTCCGAAAAGCTGCACAGAAAAAGGCTGTTGTGAGCCTGGCTCTAGTTGTTGTACACTTCAAAAACACGAAAATAATAAATGTTGTATTGTTGTGTGTCTAAATGACCTAGAAAATAACTTACAGCAAGAAAATATAGATTCAGTGGGTGAATTCTAATCTTTCATTCTAAGGTTGTTTAATGTTATTTAATTTTTGTAAACTGAAAGTATTTGAAGATCCAGGAATATTTTACTTTGCGGTAAACTAAATACAGTTTTTCTTGTTTATATGTGTTCTTCTGGTTTATGGTTTGATGTTTATCCTCCCCCTTTCCGCATCCGGAATGCTGAATTGTTGTATAATTTGGACTTTCAAAATGCTTGCCATCAAAGTAAAGAAATTTATTATAAACTGTGATGGGAAGAGTTCAGTTAATATAGTTTCTAATTGGTGCATATTATGGATACTTTTTCCTCCTCCCCCCTCCTTTCCGAAATGTCAAGGTTTTCGTAATTTCCCAGTACAAACAACGAAACACATTTAGAAACAAAGGGAAATTACTCGTTGATTGCTTGTCTTTACGGAGCCATTGTTATAGCCGAAAGGGCCGTAAGGTTGCTCTTGATAAAAACGTCAACCATTCCTACTTATACTTGCCCCCTTTCTTGCTCTTGTTGCAGTTAACTTGTTTTTCCCTCTTTATTTTCTTTTCCACGTATTAAATTTATTCAAGGTATAAACGAATTTTTTCAGTTGACGCATGACTGTTTTAGTTTGAGGCTGCCCGATACGCAGGGGGCAAGGACCTTCAGGCCATTCCTCCTGTAAGAAACAGTTGCGTACGTGCCTGATTGGAGGTCAAATTATTTCGCCTTCAACTCAAATGCGATTTGATTAAAACTTGGGATTTCTTGAGTCTATATTCTTCAAATATTTCCAGAAGTTTTGTCCGATGAGTTTCCTTCATGTAATTGGGCTAGTTATTAATTTATGTCGTTACTATCAGTAACGGACAATATAGGGTCTGTTGCTTGACAACCATATTAAGTGTTAATATCCTCATTTTTTTCTTGTTTTCATTCTCTCTCCAATATTTCAATCACCTCACAGCATTATTTGAAATCTTTTTATTTTTCGTCTTTCGGAAAAGAATCTTAGAGAGATTTCAATGCAGAACTTGCTAAGCACACAAAAAATCACTAATTTCATTGCATTAATTTTGACATCATATTGTGGGCGTTTATACAGATGTTTTTATGGAAAACGTTAGTCTGTTGGAATTGAAGCCATGTCTAACCAGGCCAGGTATCCTGCTGAGCAATTGGAATATTGGAAGATGGCTCTTTTGAACGAGTATTACGATCTGTAGTGTGTTTTTTGTAACGAAACGCATCATGTTAAAATAAAGTACCGTTTTCTGCTATTTTGTGCCGTAAAACCTAAATTTTTGCCCAGAGAGGGCCAAAAGTCAGGGAAATTCAGATTTTGAGATCGACCGAACACAGTTTAAAAGGTGTATATAAAATTTACTCTCCCCGAAATCTCGAGCATCTTTTTTTTTGTTTTTTCTGTGATTTGTTACCCTTCGCTCACTCCTGGCAATACTTCTCAACCTGCGCTTTTGTTTTTTCGTGTACCTAGCCCCCCTCTCTTCCCTCCTAAAAGGGCACTGAACGTTGGTGAATTTAGACAAATTTTGTTTGTTCATATATTTTCGAGTTTCATGAGTGCGATGTATTTTAGTTTTAAAATATGTGTGCAAACAACTCTAGGAGAGGGAGGTGTGAGGGTAAAAGACGGCAAAGGTCGTAAAGGGATAGCCAGGTAATGAACAAATAGCTTGAATCGCCGTTCGAATCTCTTTGCAAACATAATAGTCATTTTTGTCACGAATATTGAAGGATAAGATGAGAAAAAAAAAATTCTCACAAAATAAAATGAATACTATTGTAGGCGCTGATGGTAAACCTATTACTTTCTGGGCGAACTTTCTTTTTAACATTTAAAAGAAATGCCCTAACTAGGTGAATGGAACTTCCAAGGATTTCCAGGTGTTGATATATAAGCTAATTCTAGAAAGTTTCGTTCAACTGGCTGTGGTAATTTCTTTAAAATGTTGAAGAAAGTTTGCTTGAAAAGCTATTGGTTAAATAAGAGGCAAATGCTGTACGTATGGGTACCATAACTTGTTTTTTCTTTCGTTGTTAGCGTTTTGTGCCAATTTCACAACTCGCCTCCCCCATGTGTATAAGTAGTTTAGGGGTACCAGTTTATGCGACCGCGCGCCCTAGCAACCTATTCAAGGTCCCTAGCAACCAGCAGGTGCTATTGTTCTTCAAGATGCAGGTACTTGTTTCGTAATAGGAAATGTTTTTTCTTTGAATGTTATGTATTTGTTTTAAAACCTAAGGATGTAGGAAAAAACCCCCGAGGCCCCGCCAGTTAGGTGGGGAAGTCCATCCGGTTGTAAAAATTGATCTTAGTCTTACATTTACATAGGTCTTCTTCTGTTTTACGCACAGGCCTTTTTATTTTATTTGTTGGTAACAAGGAATTCCCGTTATGTATTGATTTTTGACAAAGACAAATGCGAGTCGTTATATGGTCTCGACGTCTGTTGAAAAATCAAGGTGAACAAGGGATTCCCAATATGCAACAAACAGCGTCATGTGAGAAAATGTTTTTCCCATAGTGGGTAATGGAGCGAGTAATTTCCTTTGTTATCCGGGACTATAAACCCCGGTTCCAGACGAGGAAATTTATCAGTCTTACTTTTGAGATGAACAGTGCACCAAGAAATTTTAAAATGTATTTAGTTTGAGCTTATTTGCAAGTAAGCCTCTATGCATGTTAAGGGATGGTTTCCCCTCCGCCACCAAAATTAGGACGAGATTACACTGAAATAAGAATTGTTGTAATTGTCTATATGAAATTAACAAGTAAAACACCGTCCCCTCCTTCATTAAAGACAGGGGGCGTGGGCTATTTGGCCATTGATCACTTTTGACACTTCAGACCTAAATGTTTCAGTATCTAATCGAAGGAGCCTCCTCCAAAGTTAATACAACTACCTTTTCCTGAGAGCCTTATATTCTAATAATTGGCAACTTACATAAGTTACAATCCTTGCCCCTGAGACTGGGGAAGATATCTTAACCCCCTAAGTTATAGCAATTTGAATTTTGGACTATTTTGAACAAAATGGCTATTTAAAAGTTTGATAAGATTCATTGCATTAATTTTGACATCATATTGTGAGCGTTTATATAGATGCTTTTATAGAAAACGTTAGTCTGTTGGGATTGAAGCCGTGTCTAATCAGGTCAGGTATCCTGCTGAGCAAATTGAATATTGGAAGAGGGCTCTTTTGAACGAGTATTACGATTTTAAATACTATTTAAAAGTTTGATAAGATGCAGTTGGAGAAAAAAGGCACGAGGGAGGGGGGCTTGTTTCTTTTTGATGACTTTTGATTCTTAAGAACTTACATAAGTTAAAATTCTTGTCTCATATGCTATGGAGGATTTCTCAAGCCCTAATTTAAAGTAATTTGAATTTAAACTATTTTGAACAAAATGGCCATTTCAAAATTTTTATCAGATGTATTTGGGGAAAATGTGGGGGGAACAGACACCCTCCGATCAATTTTGATGACTCGTAAAAAGGTAGCAAGAACTTTCAATTTCCAACCATATGAGCTATCTCTGAAGTTTTTATGACCACCCCTTAGATAAAACCTAATATGCCCTTTAGGCATAGCTTAAAACACTTGCCTCCAAACTCATGGAGGCAACCCCAAACGGGGTTGACACATGGGATGTGTCAACCCCGGAATTTTTGTTATTTGATCTTTGGACTATCTTGAATAAAATATATATCTCAAAATTTTGATTGGATGCGTCTTGGAAAAAGGACATTTGTGGGGGGGGGGGGAGGGGGCTAGTTGCATCCGATCACTTTGACTTTTGAGAAGAGCACTAGAAATTTTGAATAAAAGTCGAATAAGTCCCCTAAAAAGTTTATACGACCATCCATTCCATAAAAACCATGCCCCCAGAGCACAATTTACAACACTTGCCCCCTAATTCTTGGAGGAGGGGCTGTTTTATCCCTCGAGTTTTTATTATATTATCTTTGGTCTATTTTTAACAAAATGGCTATTAAAAAATTTTTTTGGATGTGTTTGGGGAAAAGAAGTTAGGGAGGGAGGGAATGGGCTAGTCACCATCGAATCCCTTTTGACTCTTAAAAGGTGGATTAGAGCCTTCAATTTCTAATCATTTGAGTCCTCCCGAAGTTTATACTATCACATATTCTATAAAAACCTTATATGATTCCGCAACATAGGTTACAACCTTTCCCCTGGCTCTGGGGGGAAATGCCCACCATTAACTTTTGACTTATGAAAAATGTAACCAGAACTTTCAATTTCCAATCAAATGAGCCACCTTCGAAGTTTATACGATCACCCCTTACACAAAAACTTGATACGCATCCGGGTTCTAACTTAAAGCACTTGACCCCAGGCTCTGGGGGGTTTTGTTGACCCCGGAGTTTTTGTTATCTGATGTTTGAACTATTTTAAAGATGGCTATCTACAAATTTTTATCGAATAGATTTTGGAAAAAGGGCTGGGGGAGGGGGTTAGTAGTTGCGCTCGGATCTCTTTTGACTCGTGAAAAGTGAAATAGAACTTTCAATTTCCAACCAAATGACCTCTATCTGAAGTTTATACGAGTATCCCTTCTATAAGAACCGTATATGTCCCAAGGGCATAACTTACAACGCCTTTCCCCGGGCCTTGGGGGGATGTGTCGACAATGGCTGTCTCAAAATTTGTCTCTGATGCATTTGGGGAAAAAGGGGTGTGGGGGGCTAGTTGCCCACTGATATCTTTAGAGTCTTAAAACTTGAACCAGGACTTTCAATGTCTAACCAAATGAGCCCTCTCTGAAGGTTTTACGAGCATCCCTACCATAACAACCATATATACCCCAGGATATAATTTACAGCACCAGCCCGGGCCCTGAGGGATTGTGTCGACCCCGGAGTTTTCATTATAGGACCTTTGAACTATTTTTTTTTAAATAATGGTTATTTGAAAGCTCTTATCAGATGGATTTAAGAAAAATATGGCGTGGAGGGGGAGCCTTTTGCCCTCAAGTCTCTTTTGAATATTAAAAATTACAACTAGATCTTTCGATTTCCGATTAAAGTAGACTTCTCTGAAGTTTATACGACCGTCCCTTCCATAAGAACCATACACACCCCCAGGGCATAACTTACAACACCTGCTCCCGGGCCCTGAGGGGTTTTGTCGACACCGGAGTTTTGTTATCTGACCTTTGAACTATTTTTAACGAAATGGCTGGCTATCCCAAAATTGGTATCGGATGTATTTGGGGAAAAGTGGTGTGGGGGGCTAGTTGCCCTCCGATCTCTTTTGTATCTGAAAAATTGAACTAAAACATTCAGTTTCCAATCAAATGAGCCCCCCTCTGAAGTTTATACGAGCATCCCTTCTATAACAACCATTTATACCCCCAGGGCATAATTTACAACGCCTGCCCCCAGACCCTTCATTGTGTCGACCCCGGAGCTTTCTTTATATGACCTTTGAACAATTTTTTTAGAAAAATGGATATTTCAAAGATCTTATCGAATAGGTTTGAGAAAAATAGGGCCTGAAGAGTGGGCTATTTACCCTCCGATCTGTTTTGACTCTCAAAAAGTGAACTAGAACTTTCAATATCCAATCAAATGAGCCCTTTCTGAGGTTTATACGGGTATCCCTTCCATAAGAACCATATATGCGCCCAGGATATAACTTACAACGCCTGCCCCCGGGCCCTGAAGGGTTGTGTCGACACCTTAGTTTTCGTTATCTGACCTGTGAACTATTTTTAACAAAATGGTTATCTCAAATATCCTCGTCATCTTCGTCACCTCGTTTGTTTTCACACTACAAGAAAAAGAAGAGATGTCAACTATCCAGTAGAAATAACTCAATGCATTGAGGTCACCGGAAAAAAAAATAATATACTAACAGTTATCAAAAGTTGTAAAATTTTATCGAATACCAAGTAAAATGAGGAATTATGCGCCCAGGATATAACTTACAACGCCTGACCCCGGGCCCTGGAGGGTTGTGTCGACACCTGAGTTTTCGTTATCTGACCTTTGCACTATTTTTAACAAAATAGCTATCTCAAATTTTCATCGGATGCATTTGCGGGAAAATGGGCGTAGGGGGGGTCTAGTTTCCCTCCAATGTCTTTTAACTCTCAAACACTGAACTAGAAGTTTCAATTTCCAATCAAATGAGCCCTCTCCGAAGTTTGTACGATCATCCCTTCCTTAAGAACCATGTATGATCCCAGGGAATAACTTACAACGGCTGCCCCCAGGCTCTGGGGGATGCGTTAACCCCGGAGTTTTCGAGATATGATCTTTGAACAATTTTTGTAAAAATGGCTACCTCAGAATTCTTACCAGATGGGTTGGGGAAAAACGTGGACGGCGAGGGGCTAGATGCCCTCCGATCTCTTTTGACTCTCAAAAACTGAACTAGAACTTTCAATTTCCAATCAAATGAGCCCTTTCTGAGGTTTATACTAGCATCCCTTCCATAAGAACCATATATGCCCCCAGGGCATAACTTACAACGCCTGTCCTGGGCCCTGGGGGGTAGTTTGGACATCAGAGTTTTGTTATATGATTTTTGAACTACTTTTGACAAAATGGCTATCTTAAGATTTTTAGCGAATGCATTTGGGAAAAAAGGGCCTGGAGGCTAGTTGCCCTTCGATCATTTTTGACTCTTAAAAATGATGCTAGAACTTCCAATTTCCCCCTGTGAGACTCATACGACGACCCCTTCCATATGAAGTGCCTCTGAGAATAAAATATAAACAAATAAATAATAAATAATGAAACATTGGAGCCGTTTGGTCTTTACTATAGGCAACGCTATAGCGTTGACTCTGATACCTAACAATCAAAGAAAAACCATCCCTATCACATAACAAGCACCTGCATCTTGAAGAAAATCAATAGCATCTGCTGGTCTCTAGGGACCTTGAACGGGTTGCTAGGACGCGCGGCCGTAAAAACTGGAACCCCTGCACTACTTGTATATGTCTTGGAACGTATCTCTGAGCTACAAAGATTAAAATAAGACTTTCCTTTGAAAGATCTACAGCACACGATTTTGATAAAAGTCTGTGTAAGATATTTAGTAACATATAAAAATAATTGTAAGCGGTGATTTTTGCCAACACAGCTGCTCACGCTCCTTCTCCACTCTAATCTTTTCAAAGCTTCACTCTACCCGCTTCCACGAAGTTCCAATTTCCTTTAAATCTTTCCTTGTGGCATTTTACCACCCCATTTCGGGACGATCTTTGTTTCCTTCGACCCCTTCTGAATGGCTAAAAAGCACGATCTTTGGCAATCTGTCATGTTTCATCCGTAAAATGTGGCCTTGAAATCTTAACCTTTCTTTTATTATAGCCCTAGAATTCGGAACGAACCATATTTTTCTTACAGGATATTGTTTGTGATGCGATCAGTCAAACTGGTACCTAAGACTGTCCTTTGACAACTCTTTTGGAAACATTTAGCAAACCTTCCTCAGCCTTTCGAAGTGCCCATGTTTCAGAATTTTACTTGACCAGTGTTATTACAATAGTATATAATATTTTAAGCCTAGTTCACAAATGTATCTTTCTATTCTTCCAAATTTTTCTCAGTTATGGAAAAACACCCCGGGCCTTGGCTATTCTACTTCTCATATCTTTGCTGCATCCACAATCTTCATTAAAATCTCTTCTCCACATGCGACTTAAGCGACTTAGTCTTCTTAACTTCTTTCAAACCTGTGAATAATAGAAATTTTTATCTTTAACTCCTCAAAGATACTGGTGATAGTAGGCCCGTCATGACTTTAATTAATACGACAAATGTATATATTTATATACATACTAGCTGTTGGGGTGGCGCTTCGCACCACCCCAACACCTAGTTGGTGGGGCGCTTTGCGCCCCCCCAAGCCCCCCCCCCCGCGCGCGTAAGTCGTTACGCGCCATATTAGTTATGCGCCATTGTAGTTGTGTCCCTGTGTCCCACCTGTGAATATAGATAGATTTATATATGTGTTTCAAACTACGCAAAAATTGCGAATAAACAACATTCTTGGCTTTCCCATTGTCTGTGCATATGCAAAGCCGTATGTACTAATAATGACGTCATATACAAACGCTCTTTTTACAAACAAACAAACATGCATCCACATAACTCGTTTTTATATAGATAGATACAATACAAATTAACTGCGTAAAACTTGCGAATAAACAACATTCTTCGCTGTCGAATTGTCGCTGCATATAAATACATTGTCAGGTTTACCGACCCTCGAACATGCAACGTACAATTGTCCATGGGAAAAACAATCAGGATTAAGATCTATACCACATTTTTCTAATGATTGACCTTGAGCTTTGTTAATGGTGATTGCAAATACTAATCGAATTGGGAATTGCAATCTATTAAATTGAAAAAGCAGATCCGTTGGAATCATGGGAATGCGAGGAATAAGAACAGCCTCACCCTCATAAGGCCCTGTCAAGATTGTGGCCTCTATTAGGTTTTCCATTGTTTTTTTTTTACGGCAAGTCGCGTGCCATTGCAAAGCTTTGGTAGGTTGATATTTCTTAAAAGTATTATTGGTACGCCTATTTTTAGTTGTAGCACGTGTGGTGGAAACCCTGAAGGATCTATGGAATTTAAAAATTCAGATGGATAATTAACCGCTTCATTTGGTTCCAAAACTGTGTCGACTGACTTGTAAAGGACTGCCTGGTCTCGAATCTTGTTCAAAACAATATTGTTGATTTCGTGGACGTCTATATTTTTGGGTGCGAGAATCGCTCTTTCACTTAGCCATTTATTATTTTTATAATTTTTTAGAATATTCGGAAATACTTTTTCAATCAATTCATTTTTGGACGTCACTAAATTACAGAAATCAGCAGGTAGTTGTATACGTCCTGAAATTGAGTCTACTGTTTGACCAGAGTCATCGTTTTGCAATCGGACACGCATATTTGTAGTTAATTTTAATATTTTTACGTGTGCCTATAAATTAGAATTTTTTTAGGCAAGCATTCATTTCGTCTGCAGGAGTTAAACTACGTAAAAATTGCGAATATACAACATTCTTGGCTTTCCCATTGTCTCTGCATATACAAAGCCGTATGTACTAATAATGACATCATATGCAAACGCTCTTTTTACAAACAAACAAACATGCATACATACAACTCGTTTTTATATAGATAGATAGATAGATAGATAGATAAAATACAAATTAACTGCGTAAAACTTGCGAATATACAATATTCTTCGCTGTCCAATTGTCGCTGCATATAAATAGATTGTCAGGTTTACCGACCCTCGAACATGCAACGTACAATTGTCAATGGGAAAAACAATCAGTATTAAGATCTATACCACATTTTTCTAATGATTGACCTTGAGCTTTGTTAATGGTGATTGCAAATGCTAATCGAATTGGGAATTGCAATCTTTTAAATTGAAAAGGCAGATCCGTTGGAATCTTGGGAATGCGAGGAATAAGAACAGCCTCACCCTCAAAAGGCCCTGTCAAGATTGTGGCCTCTATTAGGTTTTCCATTGTTTTTTTTACGGCAGGTCGAGTGCCATAGCAAAGCTTTGGTGGGTTTATATTTCTTAAAAGTATTATTGGTAGGCCTATTTTTAGTTGTAGCACGTGTGGTGGAAACCCTGAGAATAATATCTCGAGGTAAAAACTGATCACCGACCATAACGATGGCCACTTCGTCGATAGTTGGAGCATTGTATCTACGCACATGTTGGCCAGGAGGCGTTTTGTCAGCGGAAATAACGATTTTATGCGTATAAGTAGGCATCAAATCGATGGCTGTTTTGAACAGACGCACTAAATTATTATTTTCGTGGAAAAGATGTTGTAATTGGGAAACGATTGTCCTTTCAATCTTGGGAGAAATTTCGCAACGTGCATTCAATTCAGAATTTCTATCACTGATGAAGTACAATTGTAAAAATTTATGATTCTCGCCTGAGAATGGTAGAAGAGACCCTGCTCTATGATAAATTTGCCCTTTTACTTTGAAAGTAGACATAAATTGATCTGGATTTTCAATTTGGGCTCCAAACGACGTCATTTGGAAACATGAGTTGTATTTTCTGATTCATTTATATTCCTTATGTCCCGGTGTCCCGGTCGTCATTTATATCCCCCTGTTTTATATCCCGCTTATTTTTCAGTTTTTTCCTTTTTTTAGTTTTTTTTTTACTTTTTTAGTTCTTTTAGTTTTTACGTTTTTTAGTTTTTTTTTAGTTTTTTAGATGATTTTTTTTTTAGTTTTTTACCTTTTTTCTTTTTAGTTTTTATTGGTTTTTACCTTTTTTTTAGCTTTTTATCTTTTTTATTTTTTTTTATTTTTATTTTTAATTTTATTAGTATTCTTTTTCTCTTCTATTTTTCATTTTTCCTTTTTTTTAGTTTTTTTTAGTTTTTAGTTTTTAAAGTTTTTTCCTTTTTTTAGTTTCTTTAGTTTTTTTAGTTTTTCGACTTTTTTATTTTTTTATTAGTTTTTAGTTTTTTTTTTGTAGTTTTTGCCTTTTTTTAGTTTTTTCAGTTTTTTTTTAATTTTTAGTTTTTTACCTTTTTTAGCCTAACCAGGATTTGAACCTGGGACCTTCATTCTCCGTTCTGACACCCTCTCTCACCGAGTGACTACTCCAGCATGTTCATTTTGGTGTTTTAAATGGTATATTATTAACCAAATTAATGTGTTTTACAATATACTAAGCATCGTCATAACAAAAATGACGGCAACTAATTTCATGACGTCAGCCGAAACATGACGTCACCTGATCCACAGACCCACAGACAGACAGACAACTTATTTTTATATATATAGATATATTTTATATATAAATTTATATATACATATATTTCATTGATAAGTTTAAGAAAGGGGGAAGCAAAATCTATCTTTTGTGCCCTATTTTGTCAAAAAAATCATGTTGACTTTCCTGGTTTCGTCACCTACAATAGAAAAAGATCCTCGTACAAGGTTTATTCTGTATATTTAATTAAACTGAAAGCGACAAAAATCAATTAAAAAAAAGTTTTCCTGATAGAACTAAATATCAAAGCTGACACTAAACGAAAAAGAATTGTTGCCTTACAGTTTCTGCAACACACATCTTCAAAACTAGATCAAAGATACTAACTCGTTATAATGTTCCCGTTATAATGCTGAAAATTACATATATGAATTACTCTTGTATTATCTACCGACTTGCCAAGGATTTTCTACTCCCAACACAATATCTTGTTGGTCTTTTCTTTTGGGGGGGGGGTCAGTAAAGTGCTACGTTTCCAAAATTCTACAAATACAGCAATATGTTCTGAGTCAGTTTATTTGAGCCAGCTTTTTAAATATATATTGCTGACGAAACAATAGTTTTTTTTCGTTTTAAGTCCTATACTGATAAGGACATCATATATTGATAAATGTTGATAAGGACACCAGGAATAAAGAAAATCATGGTTCATATGTACATCTTAAGAAATTATCATAAGGTAGCATGACGTCTCTTATTTTTTTTTTTTTTTCAGGGGGATTATGAAGTATGAAACAGAGTTCCTGATCTTGCCCTCCTCTCCCCCCTTATGACCGCTCATGCTGGTTGAATATATTTATATATCTAAAAAATATGCCATAAATTATCCACTTTTATGTATTCCGTGCTTAGAACTGCTGCTACTAACAACTCACTAGAGCGCCAAGCCACCTGAGGCCAACACGGCTACGCACGCTCCTCTGCCATCCTAGTCTGTTCAAAACCTCCCTCTTTACACCCTCCTAGGAAGTGTCGGTTTCCTTACGACCTCTTCCCTCCCCTTGGTTTGCGCTATAAAGGTTTTAATGAATTCATAAGTGTTCCAAGAACAGTTGTCTCTCCCACCGTTAAAAATATCCACAGCAAAAAGCTAAAATTGCCTCTTCTTACTGACATTAGCGAACCCTTGTTCCCACGCATAAATATCTTAATTATTGTTTAGCCAATTGATGGCATAAGTGCTTCTTAAAATGCCAGCCTCAAGATTTTTTTTCCTTATTACAAGTCTCTAACACCTGCATATTTCTCATCTTAGATGACATTCTTAAAGCTACTTAGGAACGCTGTACACATTAAAGCCTAATTATATTTTACAAAACTATTTGATAAACAAATAGGCCTACTGAGCTTGAAGTAATTACAAAATGGAAGGGAATGAGCATGAATGGCCGTTGTAGGAGAAATTGGACTTTCACTGGAAAATGTTAAATAGTCCCTTTTGAATTAATGCTACCAATTTCTCAAGTTTACTGGAACTTATGTCTCTAACAGCCCTGAATAGGAGAACACAAATTAAAGCATGAGATAATATGAAAAGGGAGAGAGGGGGAAAGACAAACATGTTACAATACTTTTGCTACCATAGGCCTTACATAACGACGCTATTCGAAAAAAAATTCCATGTTTATCTTGCCGTTTCTAAAGCACAGCCAATAGAAGGAAGTACAAGGACAATGTTCCTTACAAAAAAAAATATCATTTCTTTGTATCCAGGAAATAGAAAAAAATATATCGGTACCTGGCAAAACGATCCAAATTCCATTTTATGATGCAAAAGGGGCTTCTAGGCTGTTTGCTTTTCTTTTCTTTTTTCCTTCATTGGCTATTAAATCAATGATAATATCTTTGGCTGACGTCAGTTAATTATTTTATGTTATTCATCAGAGATTGATATAACATCAATCTCTTAAAAGAATGCTTTCTCAATATAAAAATACAAGATTCGAGTTATAGTCTTTGACTTTTCATCATTTCTGTGATTTTTCACTTAAATCAGTCATATTGCCAGGACTTTCTTACGGGAGTGATGAATATTCACCAAAATAAAACAATTTAAAAAGTATAGGAAACTAAGGAAAAATTGCGCGACTTCGGGCGATTAGATCTGGATGCAGTTTTTGGTAGTAGAGGACTCTTGAAAGGGTAGCCCTCGTCGGGAATCAACACTCTAATTTTTTAATTTTAACGGCAAAAATTCACAAATTTGACTCATTAGTTTTGCTTATTGATTTTCACGGATCATCGTGGAAGCACTGACAAAAATGTGGTACTGGGCTAGTAACTTCTAATTTTGAACTAGCCAAAAAAAAATCTTAAAAGATCGTGGATATTGGTACGAATACGCCTAAAGTAGATAAGATAGATAAGATATTTATTTCAAAAAAATCACTATCACAAGCCCTCAAAGGGCCGAATTCGGACTTCGGAGTCGACTAATAAAACAAACAAATCAAAAAACACTAATAGTAATGAATAATCAAATTATGTATAAAAATACAAGTCAGAAAAAAGGGAAGGGGACAAAAAAAGTCAAGAAATAAACATATATATCTACAAATTAAAAGGGACACTAAAAAAAAGTCCAAAAACTCACAAAAAAAAAGAACGAAGCATAAAACACACGAAAAAACATATATGACTTAAAAGGGAAACTAAACCAAAACAGCGGGGGCAAGCAAATTAGTGTAACGACCTAAAGCACCTCACATGAAAAAAAAGAGGGGGGGAACTAGTTGGCTATTTTATTTATTTTTTCTGTGATGAAGGGAACAAAGGTTTTTTCATATCTGGGAGTAACGCAGCGAATGGGAGACAAAACTGGGATAGGCTCAGAAACAGCTCGAGGTTGTCGTAATCGGGATGGTGAGTGACGTTTGGGGAAAATACTTGCCGTTCGAGGGTTCGTTGTTGCATTTTTTGAAAAACGGAGGCACAACGACGACCTCCTTCGCTCAAGGGTTTCCAAACTAGCTTTTTTTAGGAGCAGAGAGTAAGGCACCTTGCCTTCTTTGAAAATTATTCGCAAGGCTCTTTTTTGGATTGACTCAATTTTGTCAGATTCTTTACGGGAGATGCCAGGGTGCCAAACTGGACAAGCATATTCAAGATGCGGGCGGACAAAAGACGTGTACAATCTTAAGGAGTGAGAAGGGGGGACACTATATTTACTTAGGAGCTTAAGGAGGGCGATAGACGCATTAGCCTTATGGATGATATCTTTAACGTGGATATCCCACTTTAAATTTGAAGAAATTGTGACTCCAAGTAATTTAACCGAGGATGCATAAATTTCAGGAGGGATAGGATTAAGAAAACAGGGCGAGGATTTGAGGAAACAAATCGACATTATCATGGACTTAGAGGGGTTTACAGTCATATCTAGGTCCAAAGCCTCACTTCCAATTTCATTGAGAATACTCATAGGGTCGCTTATTAAATTTCTGAAGCAACTTTCAACAATCGTTAGGCCATCAACAAATTTCCAACGGTCAGGAACTTCCTTCGCAAGGCTGTTAACCATGACTGAAAAAAGGAGGGGGCCTAGGAGAGTTCCTTGGGGTATGCCTTTGTAGATAGGGAGAGGATATGACTAATGGTTCTGGTATTTAACCACCTGTGATCTATTTGTTAAAAAGGAGGCAACCAATTTTACCAGTAAGGGATCAATATTGAACTCGCTTTCAAGTTTCTCAATTAAAATATTGTGGTTAACAAGGTCAAAGGCTTTCTGAAGGTCAATAGAAATTAAGTTTAGCCAGGAATTAGGTTTTTCGAGGATTTCCCCGATATGGTCAATAAGAGAAACGAGCTAGTGGGAAGTAGAAGTTGATTTTAGGTTTCCGAATTGCTTCAGGTCAGTAAGAGGTAGGATTTTTTCCTCTAGCCAATCTGCAAGGAATCCTTCATACAATTTTGAAAAAATAGGAGTAAGTGTAATAGGTCGAACGCCATCAAAGCCAGGCTTTCCGTTTTTCTTTTTCAAAGGGGTAATGAAACCCTGTTTCCAAATTTTTGGAATTTGCCCAGACTTAGTAATTTCGTTAAACAGGACAGACAAGGGCTTAGACAGGAAGTCACCGAAGGCTCTAATAAGGGGAAACGGGATATCCAAAGGACAAACACTTGTCTTTCTTAGTTTATCAATTCTTCTTTCAATCTCAGACGGGGAAACAGTCGGGAAAAAGGGGGATGGGGCTCCTGTTGATAATTGGATTGGCAATGCTGGAAGGCTCTGGACAATGGAAGCGAGAAATTTATTTAGACTATTTGCAGTAACATCAGGGGGCTCTGGTAAATTGAAATTAAGCTGGTCAAGACTCCTGCCACATAGCTTTTTAGCCTCAGAATACCAGTTTTTAGGCTTATTAGTAAACAATTCTTCGATCTTATTTTTGTAGTATGATCGTGCCAATTTACAAATTTCTCTTTTAATTGATTTTCTTAATATATTGGCTAGATCGAGTTTACCATTTTTAAACAGCTTCAATTTGGTTCTGATTAGTGTTTTTATTGTTTGATTAATAAAGGGTTTGTCACTTGAGCACCTTTTTTCTGGGAAAAAAATTTGATATTTATCAATTAGCTTTTTATGAAACGTGGCTGTTTTCTCATCAAGGTTTTGTAAACTATAAGTGTCGGACCAATCTTCAGTACTCAGCCACATACCGAAAGAAAGAAGACCGGAATTTTAAAGAGGGCGGTAAGTGCTATAAGTTTTTGAGGAAGTATACTTAAAATTTGAGGAGGGGGACAAAATAATAGAAAGATTATATCTCCCACCTAATGGGGGAAAGTTGAGGGAGGGCTGTAAAAATTATACATATTAGTTAAAATAACATCAAGAGAGGTATTTCCCCGAGCCGTCGGTGTTTAACAATTTGCTTTACTTTAAGTGAAGCACAAAAAGAATCCATTTTAAGGTCGTTGGCATCGCCAACTAAAAAAAGGCCAGCATTGGGATACTTAGAAATAACAAAATCAGCACTTGCCTGTAATTGCTGGATAAAATTACGTTTTGACTCGATATTTTGATTTGGGGAGTAGCCTAATAGAAAACAGCTATTGCAATAATACTAAATGGACGAGGGAGTACTTTTGGTCTAACACTTAGCCAGAGGATTTCATCATACTCGGATAAGTTAGGGACTTGAATAACCTTTGGGTAAAGGTGACTCTTAGTAAAAAACAAAACTCCGCCACCGTTTTTCCCGAGTGGGTGGTCTGAAGGACGGAGTTTAATAAACTCAAAATCAAATTTGATTTTGAAACCACCTCGAGTTCAGTAAGCTTTTCAAAATTAAGACTTTCAGCATTAGTAACTAAAAGTTTAGGAAAAACAAACCGATTGGGGAATCGCGACAGGGAGACTTGATGGGTTTGAGAATTTCCTGGGTAGGGTTTTAATTTAATTTTATTATGCTTTGGAGAAAAGGGGTAAGAGAAGGATTTGCTTTCGGGATTTGGATGTGGGGGGACGGGCAAGGATATGGACGAAGCACGAGGGCTTGTTATATGACAATTATTGAATGTAAAAAGTCTCAGACCTGAGTCACGTTTACAGGGTAGGCACGAGGGATAGAACGAATGGGCTGGGGGTGGGGTTTCGTAAGGTGCTGGGAAAGGGGGTCTGGGTGGGAATATTGATTCATGTCCGTCAAGAAATTGCTGGTTTGTGGCAGAGTAGGGAGGATATGGGGCAGCATACTGTAAGGGGGACGGAAATAGGACTTCTGTATACGGAGAGGAGGAAGAGATAACAAGGGGGGAGGATGGGGTCGTGAGTGCTTTCGACGCTGGCCTAAAAAGGGTGGGGCCTCCCTCCAAAATCCATCCCCGTTTTTTGTCAAATTCTTAGAACTAACATCGTACACATGGGAAGGTATAGCTTGTGGCTTAGAGAATAACCTACTAAACGACTTTGGTATAAAAACATGATACTTGTCGCAACCGAAACAACGACCCGACATAAAAACAGAACAAATTGAAACATGGTCAAACGAGCACAAACTTTTATTGCAAGAACCCGTCAGAAAATATTTGCAAATATGGAGCCGATTACATCTTTTTCCGTGGTTACATTTTGCACGTAAAAAGTCCTTGCAAACTGATTTCGTTGATTCCTTATTTTCAATTACACGTTGATCACCATTTTTTTTTCCAGACAATTCTTCCGTTTCCTTCACTTTCATATGCCACAAGTTTCTCATAAACAATTTCAATATCTGCATCGGATTTCGTAGTAACCTTATTAGTCTTTAAAACAAAGGTGTCATTGTCCTCTTTCAAATTCTGCATACAACCGGAAGCCGTTAGGTTATTCCTGTATTCGGGAGCCTGATCCTCTACAATACTAATAGAGGATTTGTCAATGGGATTACGTTCATGAATAATTGATTTCATTTCAACATTATTAACTTGACTGTTCCGGTCAATGTCATTGCTAATCACCTGGTATGTCACTGGTTCAAACCCCCTTGACCTCTCAAATGAATTTACGAAGGGTAATATAGCATTTTCTGAATTTTTTATTTTCACTTGATTGTTTTGAGTTACAGATAGGGGTTCAGAAATTACGGTCGAAATGTAGCTTAATAACTCTTCTAGTCTGTCATTTAATGGTTTAAGAATATCAAGATTTGTCTGGCAAGCAAAATCTTTAACACAGGGATTTGGATACGTTAAATTTTCTCTGGTAACATATGAGTAAGGTTCGGTCTGAACCGATACCTCACGTGAGCAGGTGCGTAATTTTCCAATGGTGGTGTTCAGAGTATAGGATGGGTCGACGGAAGAAAAGGTCTGGCAAGAAACTTCAAGAGGGGGGGGGGCGTCACTTCGTGTTGTAAATAGGGAGAGGCTAGAGTCAACTTCTGCGAAGGTGGGAGCACCGGCGATTTGAGCTCTTTTAAGATATTAAGCATCCTAGCTCTTGAATTTGGAGAACGAGGGGTGCGAGGTGAAGGTAAAACAGGTGAATTTAAAGGATTTACCTTATTGATTGGCATTTTCTTAGAGGAGCAGTCAGGACAACACCAGCTCTCACTCCAATTAGCTGTATCAATTCTGGCACATTTTTCCGCTCCTGTGTGAAACGAGCAATTGCACCCTCCACACTTTGCAGAGTTTGAAAAGACTCTAAGCCTACATTCGGGACAAACTAGTCTGTGTCTGACCATTGTTTCTTAAGAGGTTAGTGGTCCGGCTGAAAAAACTTGGCTCAACAGTTAACAACACTAGATCCTCACACGTTGGATGCTAGATGAAGACTGTCAAGGGGAAGTGAGTCAAGGGGACAAACAAAATTTCTTTTTAATTTCTTTGGTAATTTAACAGTGACTAATTATAAATTTAGGATTTATAGAGAAAGAGTAGAATTTATTGAAAAAAAAATACAAAAATAACAATAAGTCTTATGACTTGTATGACCTTCTCCAAACTGTCGGTAGCTGCACAAACACACCTAGTAATAGGTTTTTCAATAAAGAAAGAAAACAAGCAAAAATCTCAACTCGAGACTCTTTGGAAGTTTCTACCCCTCATTTTAAGTAACAAAATAGATCACACAATAGCAAGGTACGGATTTGGCCAGTTTATGTAAAAAAAAAAAAAAACTTTGCCCAAATAGGCCCAAAGTTCTATAAAAAGTAAATAAATAATGTCAGAGTAATCCATTTAGAACCATCAAAAACTTGTTTACTGGATTCAGGATTCATAATTTCGCGTGGTGACCCATTTGTTCTTAAGTATAGTTGGACAATTCTTATAGATACTTATAAAAAGCATATTTTTTCAACTAAAAAAAAGGAGCAACAATATGACTTAAATTGGACAGAAATTTTCGTGTTTATGACGGGGTTCAGCCCTCGCTCTTTCCACGAAAGTCTTGAAGTTCATAAAAATGCTTATTATTCAAATTCAATGGTCCTCATGTTTGAGCAGTCTCTCTTAAAGAATTGTGACAAAAAGTAAAATATGCGTTTCTTTATAGTTTCGGTTAGTGATTGGCTGAGTTGATCTTTACTTACCGTTCGTTATCACGAACTGTTTAATTTTTTTTCTAAAGCTTTCATTTGACTCCTTTTCACTTAAGACCTTGTTGTATGCTGTATTTATTATATACAAATAAACATGTTTATGGTACACAAATAAACAATTTGTAGGTGACGTTATGAATGAATTTATAAGCAGCCCACCGACCATTCTGGGGAATATCAAAGGAAGCTTGTGTTTTGATATAGAGGAAGGGGGTTGAAGCTTCGAAAATTACATTATCGGGACAAAATTATATACACTTTTGTGAAAGGCCCTTAAGAAAAATACGAGGGGGGGGAGCGAAAATTCATCTTCTAACCTTGGTTCGTTTGAAAGAGTGTGTTTGGACTCAATATGCATTATGGGTTCTGAAGGGAAAACAGCTCTCCTTATATTGAAGAAATTTTTTAAACCTAAAAAAGGAAGCTATATTTACATGTTTACCTTCACATAGGTGGTAGGGATGAAGCCATCTCCTAAAAACAAGAATTTCTGAAAGAAACTCTTTAAGAATTTTGTGAAGAATTTGAACTATGACCTGAAAATTCTTTTTTGGAAGTTCGCGCTCCTCCCCCACCACCGCCCCCACAAGTAATGTGTTTAAATAGTAAGCTAGTATAGTACCCTCAAAGTTGTTTTATAGAAAATTAAAACTTAAGGGAGAAGAGCATTAGTTTGAGGGGGTGGTAATCCCCTCTTCTCAATTTTAGGATAAGCCTGAATATAATATTCATAACGCACTGATAATAAATAAAAGAATTGTTTTCCAAAGTGAAATTAAACGTCAGAGTATAACTTGAGATGATCAGAAATTGGGCTACATATAAGGAGGGAAGCTATTCCCTCAACCATTTCTTCTTTAAGAATATGGTTGAGGTTTCAGAATATGGTTGATACTAATCCTACTCTCAATAAAACTAAGTTGAAAATTCACATAAAGAATGGGTGATTTAAGAAGTGGATGTCCCTTTATACATAAAATAAGTTCTTTTTGCTTTGAGCTTTCTTTTTATCATCATAAAAAAAATTTATCTTTTTAATACAAAGATGATATCATTCAGCCAGAAATTGTTTCAATCAACTCTCCCTCCTCCTTCTGTCAATAATTACTCGGGGGGAAAATATCCTTTTTTTAAAACATGACAGTCTTGTAAATTTATTAAGGTTAATTTTTTTTTCTGTTGGAAGATCTATTTTGGGGTATTTGTGCCGGTTTATGGCTAATAGTTTTGAAAATTCAGTTAAAAGTGGGTTACACAAAGAGCAACTCTCTTCTTTTATTAGTTCTATATGAAGGAAAAACTCAGTGAGAAGCTGAGAACCAGCTATGATTTAACCATCTGTAATACATTACCATATTCAATACCCTTTGCTACTTTTTTTGCCATTGCACCACTGAAATTAATCAATAAAGCGGATTACGATCTCTTGAATGATCGTGTAAAGGACCGATAAACCCTCCGAAGGCCAAAGAGTGCTCTACGCTTTACTGGAAATTATTTGTATTTATTGCTGTGAAGTTTACACATGCTACTCCAAATTAAAATAAGGCTACGCCCATCCCCTCTCTCTCAGATTCTCCAAAAAGGATTGAATGTAATTTGCACTTTGCTGTAAACAATTTGAATTTAGAATACAGAGGATTTCATTTGTCAGCATACCTTCATCACATACGTAATAATTTCTGCTTGTTTTAAGTTTTAATATTTTTCCTTTTTAGGTGAAAAAACCTATTTTTTCTATTTAATTTCTGATCGTTTTTTAGATGATTCCCGGAAATGCAGCTCGCCCTCCCTGGAAAATTCCCTTCCCCTGCAAAAATTTCTTCATGGAAAGATCCTTCCTTGTACCCTCTCTCCTGGACCAAACAGCAAAATTCCTAGGGGTCTAGTTGCCCTCCAATACTTTTAATTACTTAAAAATGGCACTAGGACTTTTGATATCCGATCAAATGAGCTCACTCCCGATCTTCTAGGATCACTAGTTCGATGCTATCACCCCTGAGGAAAAACAAAAATAGAAAGGTATCCTTGATCTTCATTCTGGCAAAAAAATTCAAAATTCCATATTTTTTAGATAAGTGTTTATTATTAGGTTCTCTGATATGCTGAATCTGATGGTGCTATTTAATGAAGATCACTTGATGTTTGGGGGTGTTTTATAAAATGGGAAAAAAATTTCAGAGTCGAAACTTTGGAAGGGTAACATTCATTAAACTTGATGAATTTTGTATATTTCGAACAAGCATCAAAAATCAATTCTTTTGGTGCATCTATTGTTATCAAAACTCTGTTTCTTAGATTTTCGGTTACTGTTAAGCCGCATCGCTCCTTACTTACAGTTCGTTACCACGAACTGCTTGATATTGGCAGTTTTTTAAGCAATCAGTTTCGATTGTAAAAGAAATATTTGCATTGACGAATCATTAAATTATTTTTTATATATCTGAATGGAACTAATGGTGCAGTGATTAAAAAAAAGTAGCTGTTTAAATGTATTGGTGTTGCGAGAGCAACACTTTGGTTTTGTTGAGTTTTTTTTTCTTTCTTTTTTCATAGCACCTCGATTTTAGCTTATTCCTAGAAATTTTGGAAAGCTTCGTAGAACTCTTGCCTGGGGCCCAAAAGGATGGTTTTTGCTTGTCCTGGAGCCAGACCCTATAGTGTGTGAAGTGAAGTGGAGTTTTATAGCCTATGTTAGAGAGAACTATCTGAAGTTATGCAGTCAAGCTTTCGTTTTATCAAACCATGTTTCTGCTTTCGAGTAGAAAGCTCCGTTCTAGCAGGCAAGCAGGCAGGCACTAGTTTCAAATTGAAGATGGACTAAAATCTGTAAGTGTTAAATATATGTGGCAGTTACCCGGCCCCACAGCCAATATATCTTCTTTGAGTGATAAATAGAAAAATTTACAGAAACAAAAAAGTTGCATTTTCCCACGGGTTCGAAAGTGTTGCATCTATTGTTTTTACCCATTTTTGTTCGTGATTTCAGCTGAGTTTATCTTTTGGTTTTTCGCACTTGGGATTGGAGTAGAGAAATGGTATCAAATGTACATTTTTAACTTTAAAATTTCTCTCATTGCTGAAGTGATTAGAGTTTATCCTTTGTTCCTTTCTAAGTGATAATATGAAAAAAACTTCGTTTTCTTAAAGAGTTAAAGAGGCTGCGTCCCAAAGTCGAACCTTAAAACGTACAGGAATTAGAAGAGGCAGTTGGGGGGCTGCCGCCCCCCAAACCCCCAGCTTTTAAAGACTCTTTTGTACAGGTTTTTTGTTTCTTTGCTAACCCCCCGCTCTTGGCTTCGGAAAGGCCCTCTTTTAATTAACAAAAAATTGAAATGAATGAATAATGGAATAACTTCGAAAAATGTTAAACACAAGAGGACAGGAGAACCATTGCGCCGAAACTAGTTATTAGTAACAATGAAGTCCCCCCACAAAAAAAACCTGTACAAAAGAGTGAATTTTTTTCATATTATTTCTGTACGTTTTTCTACAATCCATGGTGGATGTAATTTAATAATTCCTGTACTCCTCGTACAGGAATTAGGAGAGGAACTTGGGTGGCTGCCGCCCCCCCCCCCCCCGCTTTTAAATCATTGTATAAAATAGAAAAAAAATAGATAGAATGACCGAAATGTTTCTTTTGCTCATAAGAAGCTAATATTCTGTTATCTCTCAAATGATAAGCTGTCCAGGTGTTATCAAAATTTTTTTGATGTTGTGAAAAAAAACCGCCCGTAAGAGACTTGAACCCTTGACCCGAGGATTAAAAGTCCCACGGTCTACCGACTGAACTAATCACTTGCATGTCTGTAAATATAACTTCTCAATAACTTTTAAAAATTTCAAATTAACATGGGCTCTAATGGAGAGAAATGCGTTAATTAATTAGCTAATGCGTGGTTTCTGGAAAACAGGGAAGGAGTTATCGGACCGAGCTGAAATTTCGCGGATAAGCTCCTGGGCCGTAGGGGACCTTAACTTGTGAATTTCAGCCCGATCGGACAACGTTAAAAGGGGGGGGGGGTGGAGGGTCGAAACTTTCGGGGGGTTAAGATTTTCCTACGAAACTTTCCAGGAAAATTACTCGGAGAATTCCGCATCGAATGAGTCTTCGTACACCCAGATCCGATGTCGGATGTGACCTGTAGGCGTCTAGGAAAAAAAAGAACATGGATTTTAAGTGGCTATGCGTGGTTTCTGGAAAACAGGGAAGGAGTTATCGGATCGAGCTGAAATTATGCGGATAAGCTCCTGGGCCCTAGGGGACCTTAACTTGTGAATTTCAGCCCGATCAGACAACGTTAAAGGGGGGCTGGGTTTGACGGGTCGAAACTTTCAGCCAGATTTTCCCCATGAAGGAAAAGTTGGAGGGGGATGAAATTTTGCAGGTTTCTTAGTTGGAGCTCGGGCTACGAAATGCATCCCTCCCCATCCCTCTGCGACCACTGGAACCGAAGATCGCTTAACATTGTCGTGTGTCGCCTCTTTATAGAGGCACGAGTGTGCCTCCTTGATAATTTTGGTTCTTGACTCTATTATCTCGTTCAGTTCTTATTTGTTCTTGGGTACATCTATTCATCCATAACAGTATCTTTATGTTTCTTATGATTATCTTTATGTTTGATATGATTATGCATTTTAGTTCCTTTTCAGTTTGGGTTTGTTATTTCATTCAGAGTAATTTCTGTTCATATTATGGCTTGAATTATTGTATGAATTTTATTCTGCTTGTTTTAAGTTTTAATATTTGCTTTTCTTTAAAAATCTACTTTTTTGGGAAATATTTTTAAAATTATTTGCTTTTCGTTTTTTCAACAGGCATAGTTTTATTATTGGTTAAGTTTTGGAATATTTGCAATACTTTATCAGTTTTTCTGTGTGAAAACCTTTTTTTTAGAATTGGGCGTATAAATTGAATATTCAGCCAAATTTCCAACTAGCCGTAGATAACAATAAATTCTTTTATAGCACTCCTACTGTGCAATTTCGGTGGAAGTGGAGGGTGATTTGTATTCATAATCGGTTGGAGTCGAAAATATGTGTAATTTCGGTCTTCTTTGGGACTGATACCATTGTGCGATATTTTGATGCCTTTCAATCTTCACGTGTTTTTTTCACCATCCTATTAAAGAATCTTTTCACGTTCAGTTTTGTTGTAACTGCTTCTTTGTTTAAATAAATGTATGTCAAGATCAATTACAAGAAAAGGTTCCCTTTTGTTGTCTTGAAATCTTACCTCATGAATCAAAAGAGCCAGATTTGTTTCTTTAATTTTTTCTTTTTTTTTTTTGTCTTCGTGGAATTTCTTTTCGCCGTGATTCAAAGACTTTGTCAAGTGGATCAGCAAAGAAAAAATGTCCAATTTTTTTAACGCTAATAATCAATGTGACCAAATTTTTGTCCTCAATTAGGTTCCCCATGGTCCAGTCTACATACACTGGAATTTTCATACTGATCGGATAAAAATAATTTTGACTCATTTTGGGGAGTCACAAATCGATCCAAACCATTTTTGCAAAATCACGATAGTAATCAAGATTAAAGAAAAAAAAATTTCTTAGATTGATGAAATTAGTGATTTTCTTTATTTAGTGTCAACGTTTCAAAAGCATTTTGAATTTTATGGTTTCTATTTTCTTTTTTTGTAGCAATTAGCATTTTAATTTTGAGCTGCTCAGAAAAAAGTTTCCGGTCCTTTTTTCATCCCATTTGGTCAAGAATAAGCCCTTAAACTAACTTTATTTCATGTAACTTTTTTCTTGGCCCGGAAGTAGTGACGCCATAAATGCTTGATAAGTGGCCCATTGGGGGTGTACAATTCGAGCTACTAGCCCCTCAAGACGTCATTACGCGTACCTGCACCTTGCATAATACTATAGCGCACTGTAATAAGATCCCCACTAATGCTAGTTTGATGGTTCAAATATTTCTCATTGTTAGCATTCAACGTAACGGTAACTTTATCATGTGCACAAACTTTCTTGGAATGTTTCATCTTCACCTTTCAAAGTAGGATGTGAGTGTTTACCCTTCCAGTGTACAAATGATGCTGATCGAAAACGTATAATAAACTAGTTATTGTCGATAACCAACTATAGATTACCACAGAGGTGACCAAATACAAAATCTTGGAATTAGTGAAACTCTGTGCCAAATTAGTGGAATCGGAACTGGGGAGTCGGGGGCAGAGGTGGCGGAACCAGAACTGTCTAAGGAACTGTCTTGATACTAGTTTTCAAGAACACAACCATTTTATTCAAAGCAAAATTTTAAAAGAAAATATATGAAAAAGTCTGACGAATGACGGGGAGATGCCAGAGGGTAACAGAGGGCATGTCTTACTGTGGGACGGTGGCGTGTATTGACATGGTGTATCATGTTTAGGGTGGCTTTCGGAAACACGAACCAATGGATTTAAAGCATGATTTTCAACAAAGAAATGCCTTAAAGCATTATATCTGGAAAATCCCTAAATAATAATGACTGTGTCGGACGGTGCCAGAGGGCCAGTCATAGTGTGTCACGGTGGTGTGAATTGGCATCACGTTGGGGCTGGCATGCTAAAACACAAACAAATGGATTTAAAGCATATTTTTATTATGCTTTTGGAATGATGAAAGGTGCCAGAAGGTGCCTTGTGCCATCCTTAGTTTGCCATGGTGACGGAAATTTCTTGGACTAACATTTCCTAAAGCTTAAAGATAGGGGTAGGTGTGAAAAGAATTTTTTCGGTGTCGGGGGCTGAAATCTAACACACGGTCAAAGAAACGAGGCTTTTTCATTAAGACCTCCCAGAAACATCTTTTATTATGGCTTAAAATTACCTCAAATGACAAACCCCCTTCCTGCAATTGCTTTCTTGGATGGACCAGCCACATATAGTCACGGTGGCGTGAATAGGCATAGTCTTGGCTCCAAGAAATGTTGCATTTTCATTAAAACCTCTCAGAAATAGCCAAATACAAAAACGTTTCTTTTTTTCCTTGCAGATGCGTCTAATAGGACAATACAAACGATGCATTTTCATTAAGACCTCTTAGAAGTATATCTTAATATGGCTTAAATTTACCTTTAATAACAAGCCTCCCCCTGAAATTTCTTGCTAGGGTGGGCCAGCCACATATTGTCACGGTGGCGTGAATATGCATAGTCTTGGCTCAAAGAAACATGCCATTTTCATTGAAATATCTCAGAAATAACCGCGCGCAAAAATGTGTCTCTTTTTTTCTTTCCGGTGCGTCTAATAGGGCAATAGAAACGATGCGTTTACATTATGACCTCTCAGAAATATTTCTTAATATGGCTTAAAGTTACCTCTAATATAAACAAACACAATGTAGAAAATAGCGACGAAGACCAAACTGCCTTTGCTCTTGGGTGAGCCAGCCAGATATTGTCAAAGTGGCGTGAATATAGTCTTGGCTCAAAGAAACGTAGCATTTTCATTAAAAACTCTCAGAAATAGCCGAATGTAAAAATGTGTCTCTTTTTCTCGCCGGTGCGTCTAACACAGTAATAGAAACGATCCATTTTCATTAAGGCCTTACAGAAAAATCTCTTAATATGGATTAACTTTACCTCTAATAACACCCTTACCCCATGGAATTGCTTGCTAGGATGGGCCATCCACGTATTGACACGGTGGCTTGAATATACATAGTTTTCGCTCAAAGAAATGTGGTATTTTCATTAAAACCTCTCAGAAATAACCGAATGCAAAATTTGTCTTGCTTTTCTTGCAGGTGTGTCTAATAGAGCAATAGAAACGATGCATTTTCATTAACCCCTCTCAGAAATATCTCTTAATATGGCTTAAATTTTCCTTTAACAATAATCCTCCCCCTTGAAATGGCTTACTAGGGTGAGTCCGCCACATACTGTCACGGTGGCGTGAATATACAAAAGTCTTGGCTTAAAAAACGTGGCATTTTCATTAAAACTTCTCAGAAACATCTCTTAATATTGCTGAAATTTATCTCTAGTAACGACCCACGCTTTGGAATTGGATGAGATACCTGTGATTTAAGAATAAATGACTCATTTTTCTGTTTTTTTCAAATGAGAACATAAACATCAGACGTGGATCATTTGATTTGAAATTGATAATAATAATGACTGTGTCGGACGGTGCCAGAGGTCCAGTCATAGTGTGTCGCGGTGGTGTGAATTGGCATCACGTTGGGGCTGGCATGTTAAAACACAGATAAATGGATTTAAAGCATATTTTTGTGATGAAAATATCTGAAAAATGCCTTTGGAATGATGAAAGGTGCGAGAAGGTGCCTTGTGCCATCCGTAGTTTGCAATGGTGACGGAAATTTCTTGGACTAACATGTTCTAAAGCTTAAAGATAGGGGGAGGTGTGAACAGAATTTTTTCGGTGTCGGGGGCTGAAATCTAACACACGGTCAAAGAAACGAGGCTGTTTCATTAAGACTTCTCAGAAACATCTTTCATTATGGCTTAGAATTACCTCAAATGACAAACCCCCTCCTGTAATTACTTGCTTGGATGGACCAGCCACATACAGTCACGGTGGCGTGAATAGGCATAATCTTGGTTCCAAGACACGTTGCATTTTCATTAAAACCTCTCAGAAATAGCCAAATACAAAAACGTTTCTTTTTTTCCTTGCAGATGCGTCTAATAGGACAATACAAACGATGCATTTTCATTAAGACATCTTAGAAATATATCTTAATATGGCTCAAATTTACCTTTAATAACAAGCCTCCCCCTGAAATTTCTGCTAGGGTAGGCCAGCCACATATTGTCACGGTTGCGTGAATATGCATAATCTTGGCTCAAAGAAACGTGCCATTTTCATTGAAATATCTCAGAAATAACCGCGCGCAAAAATGTGTCTCTTTTTTCCCCGATGCGTCTAATAGGGCAATAGAAACGATGCGTTTACATTATGACCTCTCAGAAATATTTCTTAATATGGCTAAAAGTTACCTCTAATATAAACAAACACAATGTAGAAAATAGCGACGAAGACCAAACTGCCTTTGCTCTTGGGTGAGCCAGCCAGATATTGTCAAAGTGGCGTGAATATAGTCTTGGCTCAAAGAAACGTAGCATTTTCATTAAAAACTCTCAGAAATAGCCGAATGTAAAAATGTGTCTCTTTTTCTCGCCGGTGCGTCTAACACAGTAATAGAAACGATCCATTTTCATTAAGGCCTTACAGAAAAATCTCTTAATATGGATTAACTTTACCTCTAATAACACCCTTACCCCATGGAATTGCTTGCTAGGATGGGCCAGCCACGTATTGCCACGGTGGCTGGAATATACATAGTTTTCGCTCAAAGAAACGTGGTATTTTCATTAAAACCTCTCAGAAATAACCGAATGCAAAAATTTGTCTTGCTTTTCTTGCAGGTGCGTCTAATAGAGCAATAGAAACGATGCATTTTCATTAACCCCTCTCAGAAATATCTCTTAATATGGCTTAAATTTACCTTTAATAATAATCCTCCCCCTTGAAATGGCTTACTAGGGTGGGTCCGCCACATATTGTCACGGTGGCGTGAATATACAAAGTCTTGGCTCAAAAAACGTGGCATTTTCATTAAAACCTCTCAGAAACATCTCTTAATATGGCTGAAATTTATCTCTAGTAACGACCCACGCTTTGGAATTCGCTGAGATACCTGTGATTTAAGAATAAATGACTCATTTTTCTGTTTTTTTAAATGAGAACATAAACATCAGACGTGGATCATTTGATTGGAAATTGAAGTTTCTATTTACCTCTTCATCAAAAGTGATTAGCGGCCATACCTCCTCCCCCACCCTCTTTTCCCAAGTGCCTCCTAGCAAAATTTTCAGTTGGCAATTTTGTTTGAAATAGTCCAACGATCAGATGACAAAACTTCGGGGTCAACAGACGCCCCCCCAAACCTGGAGGAAGGGTTTTAACTTATGCCCCGATGGCATATAAGGTTTTTACGGAAAAGATGTCGTGTAAACTTTGGAGGGGACTCAAATAATTTAAAATTGAAATTTCTAGTTCGCTTATTAAGAGTCGAGTGATCCGATGGCAACTAGCCTTCTCCCACTAAAGTCAAGGCCATAAGGCTTGAACCCCCCCCCCCTAGGGTCAGAGGCAGGTGTTGTGAGTTGTGCCCTAATAAAATGGCTATCTCAAAGTTTTTATTGGATTTGGTTTGGGGAAATGGTGAGCGCGGGAGGGGGTTTCGCCATGTTGAACAAAATGGCTATCTCAAAGTTTTTATTGGATGTGTTTGGGGAAATGGTGAGCGCGGGAGGGGGTTTTGGCACTCCTTTCCGATCTTTTAATCTTAAAATGAGCACTAGAACTTCTGATTACTAATCCAATGTGCCCCTTCCAATAGCTACTACGTAATTACGTTGAACAAAATTGCTATCTCAAAGTTTTTATTGGATGTGTTTGGGGAAATGGTGAGTGCGGGAGGGGTTTTGGCACTCCTTTCCGATCTTTTAATCTTAAAAAGAGCACTAGAACTTCTGATTACTAATCCAATGTGCCCCTTCCAATAGCTACTACGTAATTACGTTGAACAAAATTGCTATCTCAGAAATTTTATTGGATGTGTTTGGGGAAATTGTGGGCGTGGGAGGGGGCTAGCTGCCTTCCAATCACTTTTGACTATTAAAAAGGGCACTAGCTCTGTCAATTTCCAATCGAAAAAGCTGTTTTCGAAGTTTTTTTGCAACAAATGGCCATCTCAAAATTTCTATCTGATGCATTTCGGAAAAATACGAAATGTGGGGGGGGGGGGTCCATCCTCTGATCACTTTGAATCTTAAAAATGGCACTAGAGCTTCTGAATCCCAATCCGATGGGCAACCTCCGAAGTTTATACGATCACCCTTTCTAAATATACCTTATTTGCGTCCAGGGCATAACTTACAACCCTTGCCCTGAGGGCTCTGGGGGGGTTCGTCCTCCTTAAAGACATAATTTACAGATCTTAAAATTACGTTGAACAAAATGGCTATCTGAAAATTTTGATTCAATTTCTTTGGTGAAATGGTGGGCGAGGGAGGAGGGTTAATTGCCCTCCAATCAGTTTCGACTATTAAAAGGGCCACTGGCCCTTTCAATTTCCAAGCAAATAAGCTGTTTTTGAAAATTTTTCGACAACAAATAGCCATCTCCAAATTTCTGCCAGATGTACTTCGGGAAAATGCATGGTGTGGTGGGGGGTATTCACCCTCCGATCACTGTGAGTCTTAAAAAGGGTACTAAAACTTCTGATTACGAATCCAATGAGCCTTCTCTGAATTTTATACGATCACCCTTTCTATATAGACCTTATATGTCCCCTGGGGCATAACTTACAACTCTTGCCCTGAGTACTGTTGGGGGGTTGCAATCCTCAAAGACATAATTTCCGGACCTTTCAATTATGTTGAACAAAATGGCTATCTCAAAGTTTTTATTGGATGTGTTTAGGGAAATGGTGAGCGCGGGAGGGGGTTTCGGCACTCCCCAATCACTTTCGACTATTAAAATGGGCACTGGTATTTTCAATTTCCAATCGAATTAGCCCTTTTTGAAGTTTCTGCGACAACAAATGGCCATCTCAAAATTAAATCAAATACATTTCGGGAAAGTACGTGGTGTGGGGGGTATCCTCCCTCCGATCTTTAATCTTAAAAAGAGCACTAGAACATCTGATTACTAATCCAATGTGTCCCCTCCAATATTTATTACGTAATTACGTTGAACAAAATTGCTATCTCATAAATTTTATTGGATGTGTTTGGGAAAATTGTGGGCGTGGGAGGAGGCTAGCTGCCTTCCAATCACTTTTGACGATTAAAAAGGGCACTAGCTCTGTCGATTTCCAATCGAATAATCTGTTTTCGATGTTTTTTTTTACAACAAATAGCCATCTCAGAATTTCTATCTGATGCATTTCGGAAAACTACGAAATGGGGGGGGGGGAGGTTCCACCCTCTGATCACTTTGAATCTTAAAAAAGGCACTAGAACTTCTGAATACTAATCCCATGTGCAACCTCCGAAGTTTATACCATCACCCTTTTTAAATATACCTTATTTGCCTCCAGGGCATAACTTACAACCCTTGCCCTGAGGGTTCTGGGGGCGTCCTCCTTAAATACATAATTTACAGACCTTTCAATTACGTTGAACAAAATGAATATTAAAAAATGTGAATTGGATGGGTTTGGGAAAATAGCGGCGTGGGAGGGAGGCTCCCATCCAATTTTTCCCCCCCAATGGAGGCTCCCATCCTCCATTGGAGGGAGGACTCTCCAATTACTTTAGACTATTAAAAAGGGCACTACCCCTTTCAAATTCCAGTCGTGTGAGCTCTTTTCGAAGTTTCTAAGACCACAAAAGGTCATTTCGATTTCCATTTGATGCATTTTGGGAAAATATGGGGCTTGGGTGGGCGGTGGGGCTAACTACCCTTCGATCACTCTGAATCTTAAAAAGGGCACTAGAACTTCTGATTACCAATTCAATTATCCTCTCCGTAGTTTATATGATGACCCTTTCTATATATACTTTATTTGCCCCAGGGCATAACTTACAACCCTTGCCCTGAGGGCTGTAGGAGTGCTGTCATCCTCAAAGACATAACTTCCTGACCTTTTAACTACGTTGAACAAAATGGCTATATGCAAATTTTATTTGGGTGTGTTCTAGGAAATAGTGGCTTTGGGAGGGGGGCACTTCCCTCTCAATTTCCGGTCGAATGAGCTCTTTTCAAAGTTTATACGCCAACGAATGGCCATCTCAAAATTTCATCAGATCTGGCCTATTTCGGGAAAATACGAGGTGTGGGGGGACGCATCTACCTTCTGATCAGTCCGAATCTTGAAAAGGGTACTGGAACATTAGTTTTCCAATCAAATGAACCCATTTCGAAGTTTTTATGGTCACTTTTTCTACATATACCTTACGTGCCCCAGGGCATAACTTGTAACACTCACCCTGAGGGCTGTGGGGGGATGTTATCCTCAAAGACATAATTTCTGGATCTTTCAACTACGTTAAAAAATTGGTGTCTCAAAATTTTGATTGAATATGTTTGGGAAATGGTGGGCATGGGAGGTTAGTTGCCCTTCAGTCACTTTTGACTGTATTTCTGATTGAATGAGCTCTTTTCGAAGTTTCTACGACATCTTCTTCGATACAAAGTACACTGATCTAAACAAAACATAAATCAATGAATGATACATTGTGCCCACATCGCTCTTTACTTAGGCAGCGCTATTGCGCTGCCTATGGTTTCTGTTTTCCGTTTTTGGTAAGACTACTCAAAAATGACTTAAATCAATGTAATAATGTTTTAATCTTCTAATGACTGGATAGGATATCACCCTTTTAGTCAAAAGAATCATGTACCAGAGGGGCGGGGGTTTAGAATGCCTAAGAAGAGAACCTTTAGCCACTGGCCTAAAGTGACACAAAACTAATAGTTTGTCATAGCAGGAATTACATTTTTTTAAAATTCAACAGTTCCAATAAATCATAAATACAAAATTAATTAACCAGACTCTGTTTTTTTTTAACTCCGTTTGAGATAAAAGCTTTTCTAGAAATACTTTTAGCTAACCAAAACGGATAAAATTTGTCAACAAATTTTTTTTAGCAGATTTTGCGTTTCTCCCTTGTCTTCTGTTGGAGCTGTCCTGTCTTTTCCTTTTAGAGTGAAATTCGATTGTCATATCATCAAAAGTAGGATTTACATTGCCTCTGAAGATGTTCTCTGGAGCCCATTGAAGTCTATTTTGTTTCGGGATATTTGGGGGGTTTTGTTCAACATCGACAAACATAGGACTGGAAAATGATTGCAGGGCTATCGTGTCGCCGCCATACACATCTTCACTTAAAACTTCTTCATCACCATATAAACTATATCCATCATTTTCCTCGCTTCTTGGATTGGGATATTCCATCACAAACATGTCTCCAGGGGGATTAATTTTATCTATTAAGTATGTGGGAATCGGAATCACCTTGTTGCCCTGGCCTTGAGCAAAAAATATGTAAAGTAGGAAAAGAACTATTGACGCATTGGAGCCAGTCCTGAAAAAGAGGAGAAAATTCAAATTAATTTGCTGTCGTATTCTTTGGTACCACGTACTGCTCCCTGCCTCCCTTTTGTTGCATGTAGAAACGTTGAGGTTGTGACAGTCAATGCATTACCGTTGCCCTAGTAAAGAGCGAAAAAACTTCAAAACTGCAGCTTTTCTAAGAAAAAGTAAACTGCTAATATTTAATGGTTAGATGGGAAAGCCATAGTCTTATAAAAGTTTTCGAAAATGGCAGGAAAGCCAGAAAAAGTGACATGTTAACCACAGAAGGGGAAAGAACAAAATCTTGTCTTTCTTCCTAGATTTTCATGAAATATGGTGCCGTGACTATACTGTTTGCGTGTTAATGGCTACTTTTAAGTATACATTCAAAATTCTTAACTTTTGAGGTGATCAAATAACAGCCTCCAATCCTACAATTTTTTTGTTACTTAGAAAGGCCACTAGAACTTTTTATTTTATTTACGAACGTTTTTATTGGTAGTCAATGTACATAACTTGCAAATTAACTTCGAGGAGGCGAGGGTTCGCCCCCTTGTCAATACCTTGCTATTTACACAAAAGTTCGAATTGAACTTTATCCCTGAATCACAAAGGTAGTTTAATTAGAATAAATAGCTCTTTTGAAATTGCTAAAAGTACTTTAGCGTAAAGAGCGAGGTATTGAGGAGGGAACAAACCCCTCGAATACGTAATAATTTCTGTTCGCTTTAATTATTCATGCTGCTCCTTACTTTCAATTGAAAAAAATTGGTTTGTTTTATTTAATAAATTCAAGAAGCTCAGAGGTTTTAACAGTGGTATGTAACCTTCAACGTCCAGGAAAGGTCTCACAAATATGGTTTATTTAAAAGAATTGTTCTTGGTATGATTTTCCTGGCTCTCAGCCAAAACAGACTGAAATTTTTACATTTTTTCTCTTTTTTACTGGCTTTGAATAGCGTCGTTTCTCTTTGTTGGCCTACCTTATCTTGTTTTGGAACTCCGAAATATATTTTACTTCTTTAGCAATGTAATTATTAGAAATATTAATTAACAAATTTGCTTGTGGTATTTTTGTCAGATACCTTTTAATTTGATTTTTTTTTGTGGGGGAGTGGACAGTGTTGACCATTCACAGTGTAAATTATAGGCTGGTGTTGAGTAGACGCGGTCCTTGTACTGAGAAGTTTGCCCAGACTTAAATTTGTGTGCCCACTTAATTTTTTACTCAATTTAATTTAATGAGTAAAATCAAATTTTGAAGAAACGATATTTTAAGAAAACATGATTTGACTTTGAAACCGAAATTTTTCGGCTAGTTATGCAACAACCATTCTTAGCGAGAAAATATGAATAAAAACCATGGAATTGAACTCAATCCCTAATAAAATAGGAAGAAAGAAACCAAAAGTAACTTCGAGTGTTCAAAACTGATTGGCCAAAGGAACATAAGACAGATAAATCAATTGAAAAGGTAAAGGATCTTTTAACTGATGCTTTTTAATTGTATTTGTTTTACTATGAGCTAAGATTTCAATGGAAAATGGTGATGGAGTACTGGAAATTCCCCCAGGAACAGATCATTCCCACAGAACAAAATTGTACCCCTTTACATACTTTTTTCATTTCCAAGAAACTTCTTATCTGTAATTAATACAATGAATTCCTTCGTGGAATTATCAACCAACTAATAAATTAAGCTAAAAAAATCCTATCACGAAATCCTTAAAGGGCTTACCTAAAGCTTTTCAGACGCAACGGACTTTTCAGACCATTTTACACTTTTGGTTCAAATAGGCAGCCAAAAATATGCTACAAATCATGTAATCTATTAATTTTAAAGCCTTAAAGTTTTTCTCGAGAAAGTAAAGAACAAAACTGAAGCCTAAAACAAACAAACGTTACTACTTCCTAGTTTATGCAACATATTTTTTCAAACAACCTGGCTTGCGATATTTCTTAGAATTCTGAAAAGCTATCGCTTTACTGAAAACACAAACCAATGCAACAAAACAGGGAAGCAGAAAGTAAAATAATAAGTCAAGAAGTTCTTAATATTCTATTACTGGCCATAAAGTAAATAGATTTGCTTTAGAATTTTAACTCCCTAAAAACTCAAGAAAGGTTAGTTCTTCGTAAAGCACTATTTTTTTCAAAATTCTACAAATATAGGGAAACATCATGAGCTAGTTCGTTCGATGTGGTATTTCAAAATATGTTGTGTAAACTGCGAAGCAGATGTTCAGGTTCGTTTTAAGTTTCAATTTCGCTCATACTTCCATCAGAAAAAAAAAATTCAAAATTATTTTTTGCGGGTTTATAGGTTTTAAAAACATAAACAATAAACCTCGAATTTTTTCTAGCTTCGGCAATCTACTTCGGAATTCAATGTGAGTTTTTTCTAAAATAGGGCACTAAATATGGGTTTAACTTCGCATCTCTCTTAAACTTTCCTTTAAAAATAATCTGTAATTTGTTACTAAAAGAGTCCATGGCAAATTATCCTTGGTATCTTTGAGAAGTTATAGGCTAAATAAAAATTTCAAATATTATCCTGTATGAAATATACACAAATTTTAGAAATCTGAATGACGTTAAAAGAATTTAAAATATTTAGTTAATATATTTAAAGAAAAATCGTGCTATTATTAGTGAGATTTTTCTACCAAAATGCTGCAAAGAATTTGTACTTCTCATCAGAAAGTATATTTACATTATTTTTTCTCTTTTGACTTTAACATTTTAGGAGATTTGATCATTAGAAATAAATTGAATATTGAAAGAGAATACGCATTAAATAAAAAAAAACTGTCGTATTCAAGATTCGAATCTAGGATACCCTGGTAACAACGAAGAGGTATTACCGCTAGATTACACAGCCTTGTATAGAAAATTGTGTTCATACTTATTGTTGCTCCCAATCATCTGTTTGTTACGCGCTAAAAACTTAAGACAATAACGTAACCCAAGCCTAAAAGTTTTGTCGCCACTCGATGCTGCTGTTTACGCTCGTTTAAACTATAAATTTACACAAAGCACACGGAAATTATCAATAGATTTGACTGAGCCTTTAAACTTTTCTCAACGATTTTGCAGTTGCCTGCTAGTTTCATTGGCGTCAAATGCGGTGGTGGAGTAAGGAATATCGATGCAATCTAGTTTTTTCTCCCGCTAAGTATTTGAAAAACACCTTTTTTCAGAGTATTTTCATTGACAAATGCCTTTTTTAGCATTTTCATCGAAGATAAGGGAAAACACAATAAATTTATCCCTTTTAGGTATTAAAAATACATCCCCCACAAAATTTTTGTGAAACGACACAATTAGCTCAGCTTAGAATTAACCTATCCACTAGAAATAGCCTAGTACCGTTATTCAGCTCACAATTATGAAAAATATTGAGGAGGCTTCTCCGCCTTTCCACTCCAGAAATGGCACCCAAAGCGCAGTCAAAATTCCTGCATAATTATTTTAAAAATAACATTTTACTATTAAAATTAATCAAAGTAAAATACATGCAGAATTATACAAGTAGAATTTTTTCTCGCTAGGTATTTATTTTAAAAACGTATTTTTAAATTTTTCGTTATTATGGGCCGTGGTTCACTCTTTACCGGGTTGCAGCTATTGCTGAGACCCGTGATAAGATAAATCGAGGACGGCGAACTGGAATCAATTCAAACAACAACTAAACACAGCAAACTGCAAAGAACTGACGAGGAAGAAGATATAAGTTTCAAGAAGCAAAAGTTTCGCATATCCTAGAGTGTGCAGTGAAATCAGCAATTTCAGAAATTTCAGACAGAACTAAATTCTTTCCTTAGATTAGCAGGCAAAAGTTTGACAGAATGAAGAATATACGAGGGCCATGAAAGCAAAGTAGAAGGCTAAAAAATTCCAAAAACATACTTGCTCTGAAACACTTTTGACGGTGAAAAAAGCTGTTTTAATTGTGAATATTTTAGGGGAAGGGATAAAGTGTATTTTTCAAGATCTGAGGTGGGTGTAATTTTTTCAATGAAAATACCAAGAAAGGCATATTTCAATAAAAATACTAGAGTAGATTTTTTTTCTGGCTATTGATATGATTTCATATGAAATGTTTCTATTTTTGTATGAAACCAACTTGGTTTCAAACTATTTCCTCTTCATGAAAAGATCAGTTTGGAAAAGTTTTAATTTTTTTGCTCTACTTGTTTTATTCTACTTGTTTTTAAAAAGTTTTATTCTACTTATTCTACTTGTTTTTACTTTATGTTTTCTTTTATTCTACTTTATTCTACTTGTAAAAAGTTTTATTCTACTTGTTTGAATTTCGCTTACAATTTGAAGAAATTTCAAACGTAAAGTCCTTTCGCCCTTAAAGGAAAGCCTATAAGTATTTTGTGCTAGTGATTTTGTCATGAATCACTCGTAATATATACATATATATATAATTTTTAGAGTTTCGAATACTACTGAGCAGCATCGCTTCTTGCTTACATTTCGTTACCATGAACAGTTTGATAAATACATCTATATATATAAAAATAAGTTGTCTGTCTGTCTGTCTGTGGATCAGGTGACGTCATGTTTCTGTGTTGACTGACGTCATGAAATTAGTTGTCGTCATTTTTGCTTTGACGGTGACGTCATTAGACCAAGACAGAGGAACCTCAAAGAGAAATTACAGACTGGGACACCCGGACACAAATCACGACCGGGACACAGGGAATATAAATGACGACCGGGACACAGGGACACAACTACAACGGGGACGCCGGGGGCACAGGCGGGATATATAAATGACGACCGGGACACAGGGATTCTTCGAATATAAATTACAGACCGGGACACCGGGACACAAATGACGACCGGGACACCGGGACACAGGGAATATAAATGACGACCGGGACACTCAAAGAGAAATTACAAACTGGGACACCGGGACACAAATGACGACCGGGACACAGGGAATATAAATTACGACCGGGACACAGGGACACATCATTAGAATAATGAGGTATAGATCTGAATACGGATTGTTTTTCCCATGGACAATTATATGTTGCATGTTCAAGAGTCAGTAAACCTGACAATCTATTTATATGCACAGACAATGGGACAGCGAAGAATGTTGTATATTCGTATGTTTTACGTAGTTAAAAACATATATTTATATCTATCTCTATTCACAGGTGGGACACAGGGACACAACTATAATGGCGCGTAACTAATATGGCGCGTAACGACTTACGCGCGCGGGGGGGGCTTTGGGGGGCGCGAAGCGCCCCACCAACTAGGTGTTGGGGTGGCGCGAAGCGCCACCCCATATATACATATATATATATATATATATATATATATATATATATATATATATATATATATATATCATGAAAAGAGAAATCACCAATGCAACAGCACAAACACAAAAAAAAAGAAAAAAAAGAAAAAAAAAGAGAGACAGAAGGAGAAAAGGAAGACTGTTTTCCTAAATTAGTGATTAATATAGACCAGCACTTGAATGAGGCCTTAACCCTACTCATCCATACAATCACATAGGTCAAACAGCATAGCCACACACAATCAACCATAAAGAATAATCCATGGACAGGCAGTCATGTCGTCAATAAGAATAAGTCGTCATTTACCAAACAATAGAAAAAATAATATAGACAAATAATTCAGAGGCAACACCCAACATAAAGGCTCATCAGGAGAATACACTGGCCTATATAGGGTTTCGCCACTCTAAATTCTCTACCCAGCACAGTGTTGTGGCTACCACAGAATATACATGGCATCCCCGCGTCAGGTATCACCCCCAAAATATATGCCTGTGAAAGAAAAAAAAAACAGCAAATGTAAAACAACCAAGTAAAACCAAAACAAGCTTATCCTGTTAATATATCCCTCCCTTTAGCAACAATAGGTAAACTAAATATTATAAATTTTACCAAATCACAAATATTAACACATTGTAAAAAACCTGAATGAACTAAACAATTATAGAATTCATCTTTACCATGTGGCTAATTTTTAAGAAAATCCGCTCAATTAGAAACACAATTCAAAATAAATGGCGCTGCGACAACATTTCTCGAACCTCCGAAATTAGTTGAAAATTTCTTTAAGTATTTCTAGATAATTCTTTTGATATTTATTTAAAAGTTCGTTATAATGAAAACTAATTTTTTTAAATTGCCAAGTTAATTTATTTGCAGAAGAAACCTCTTGATATCAATTTTTGGCTTAAGATTTTACATCTATTTTTAAAATCAATATAATTACTACAAATCCTTGCATAACGAAGTAACTGTGAAAAAAACGCTGAATATGTGATATTTGAGTGTATATTACTTTCAGGGAATGGGAAACTAATCACTTCAAAATCAAAATCATCCGTTTTATTATACATTTTAAAACTTAATTTATTATTATCACAAATATTAATATTTAAATCTAAGAAATGATCTTCATGACCAGCGCCATGACTAGGCTCAAGAATAAGCTCTGATGGGTATATATTTTTAGAAATATCAATGAAATCCTTACAATTTAAGACCAAAATATCATCTGAATATCTTTTATTATTTGACAAAGCATGTTTTAAATTAATTGGATTATTCTTATCCATCATATATTTATATTCTAGTTGACTTAAAAACAAGTCAGCTATAAATGTGCTGGCATTCCCCCCCCCCCATGGGAATTCCCACAATTTGCTTGTACAAATGACCCCCAAATCTTATATAAGTATTGTATAAAACAAATTCCAATAACTCAAAAATCATATCCAAGCTGTAACATCTCAAGTTAACTGTAGTATTAAAGCAATTTGTCCATATAGCTTTTTTATTATAAATGTCTAACGAAATGTAAGCAAGAAGCGATGCTGCTCAGTAGTATTCGAAACTCTAAAAATTTTAATTTTGATCAATAGATATTAAAAGAATTGGCTTAATATGCTGATTCAAAATGTATAACACTGGTTAATTTTAGTGTTACCCGTCAAAATCAACAAGCGTGAGACAATTTGCCTGATTTTCAAAAAAGAGAGGAAACACCCGCTAAAAGTCAAGGAATGTTAATGAATCACACCATCAGATTCGGCATATGAGAGAACCCTATTGTAGAGATTCCAAGCTCCCATATGAGAAAATGTGGAATTTTGTATTTTTTCTTCAGAAGAAAGATCACGGATGCGTGTTTATTTGTTTTTTTTTCAGGAGTGATCCTATCGAACCAATAGTCCTTGTATATTGGGAGAGGGGTCGTTCAAACGGAAATTAAAAGTTCTAGTGTCCTTTTTAAGTAACCAAAAAGATAGGTGGGCAACTAGC
The DNA here is from genome assembly GCF_032884065.1 of Artemia franciscana. Classification (NCBI taxonomy): domain Eukaryota; kingdom Metazoa; phylum Arthropoda; class Branchiopoda; order Anostraca; family Artemiidae; genus Artemia; species Artemia franciscana. The sequence continues at coordinate 47,363,482 of NC_088864.1, read as the reverse complement.
CCCCCTTCCACGCCCCTCTTTCCCCAGAATCGTCCGATCAAAATTTAAAGATAGCCATTATGTTGAACATAGTTAAAAGGTCCAGTAACTATGATTTTGGGGATAACATTGCGCCCCACAGCTCCTCGAGAAAGCTCTCTAAGTCATGAAATTTTCCCATTGTTTACGTATACCATTCGTTATTGGGAAGTATACAGACGTTTTTACAGGGGGGGGGGTGAATTTTCTACCGGGGGTATTTTCCACGGGGAGAATTTACCGTGGTGATGGAAGTTTCCAGAAGGTGGACTTGCCAGGAGAAATTTTACACTGGGAGGGTTTGCCAAAATTTCTATAGGACATTTTTTTTTTATTTGTCTTAGTTTCTCTTTACCGACTCAATTTCACATGTGGAGATGTTAAGGGGAATTGTCCGTGAAAAATTATTCCCGGATTAAAATTGTCTAGAGGATCTTTCTTTAGGAGGGGGGATTTTCTCCACGGGAAAAATTTTTCATAGGGGAGTTCTACGCTGGACAAATTCTCCAGGGGGAATTTGTTGCGGAGGTAACTTCCTGCTATGGGGGGGGATTTTTCTCGGATGGATAGTTTCCGGCATGATTTGAAAAGCAGAAATCATTTTTTTTCAAATGAAAGTGTGCTAAGAAAAATTTTTTCAGCCGGAATCGTCCGCAAAAAATTTTTCAGGGGAAATTTTTCTGGTGGGGTATTTTATTCGGGAAGAACTTTCCATAGAGAAATTTTCCGTGGTGGGAAGGATTTTTTTTAGATGGGGAGACATATTTTCCAGAATTATTTTAAAAACGATCACAAACTATAGAAAAAAAATTCAACTGAAACTAAGGAGCAACATCAAAACTTGAAACGGCCTGAAATTATTACATGTATGAGGGGGGTCACCCTCCTCCTCAATACCTAGCTCTTTGCGCTAAAGTATTTTAGAATTTGTAAAAAAGTTTCGTATTCCAATTCAACGGATCTTGGGTTCAAGGGTCTGACATGAAGAAATAGGTGAATCTTAACTGTAGTCCAATATATTCTTGAACTGTGCTGTTTTCGGCCAGATTTAGCCCACATGGTCCGATTTTTCGGAAACCTAGACGAAGGTCGTACAGTATGTTGACCTTTTTTTAGCGGTTAATTTTAGCTCATGTCCCACTTCCGAAATCTCAAGATTTTTTTTTACCATGTTTTCATATACTTTGCTTATATTTTTAACTTAGTCTACTTTTTATCTCCTCAGGATTCTACTAGCCAACTCATTTGCAAAAGAATGATGTACAAAAACGCTTGTAGAACTTGTAGCCGCTAAAAGAGTTGTAACGTCAAATATTGAATGCAATAACACATCAAGGATACAAAAGGGAATAATTGTCAAAAGCAAGTCTGATATCAAACAGTTCGTAGTAACGAACTGTATTAAGAAGCGACCTGGCTCAATAGTAATCGAAACTCTAAAAAACCGCATTTTGATGCCAATATATAAATCCAAAGAATTGTTTTTTTTTATACTAATTTGAAATATATAAGTTTTATCAAGTTTAGTCTTTCCCATGAAAAGTTAGGAGTCTGAAGAAATTTGCCTTATTTTCAAAAAAGGGGAGAAACCCCATAAAAGTCATAAAATCTTAATCAAAATCACACCGTTAGATTCAGTGTATCAGAAAACCCTACTGTAGAGGTTTCAAGCTCATATCTGCAAAAATGTGGAATTTTGCAGGTTTTGCCAGAAGAAATATCACGGATGCGTGTGTATTTGTTTTTTTGTTGTTGTTTCTTCAGGGGTGATCTTATCAACCCAGTGGTCCTAGAATGTCGCGAGTAGACTCATTTTAACGGCAATTAAAAGTTCTAGTGCCCTTTTTGAGGAGCCGAAAAAATAGAGGGCAACTAGGCTACGTGAGAGGATCTTTCCATGGAGGAAATTATCATAGGGAAAGAGAATTTCTATGAAGGGGGCGCTGGATTTTCCAGCATTAGCTAAACAAAAAATAAGAAATTTAATAAAAAAACAATTTTTTCAACTGAAAGTAAGGAGCAACATTAAAACTTAAAATAAACAGTAATTATTGCGTAAATGAGGGTGTTCGTCCCCTTCTCAATATCTCGCTCTTTACGCTAAAGTACTTTTAGTAATTTCAAAAGGCCTATTTATTCGAATTAAATGGCCTTAAAGAATTGGAACAAAATTCGAACTTAAGTGTAAAGAGCGAGGTATTGACGAGGGGGCGAACCCACTCCTATACGTAATTAAATTATACGAATATAGAATTTCGTTACGTAAGTTAATTTGTAATTTACGTATATTAATTACTAATAAAAACGTTCTCAAATAAAATTAAAAGTTCTAGTGGCCTTTTTAAGTAACAACAAAATTGGAGGACAACTAGGCCCCCTCCCCCACCCCTTTTTTCTCAAAATTGTCCGATCAAAACTTTGAGAAAGCCATTTAGCCAAAAAAATAAAATTAGTGCGGAAATGTTGTTCGGTATTCATGTACGGTGAGCCAAAATCAAAACCTGCATTAATTCAAAAACATTCAGAAATTAAACAAAATTTTTTTTTTCAACTGAAAATAAGGAGTAACATTAAAACTTGAAACAAGCAAAAATTATGACGCATATAAGGGGGTTCCTTCCCTCTTCAATGCCTCGTTCTTTATGCTAAAGTATTTTTAGTAATTTTAAAAGAGCTATTTATTCTAATTAAACGGCCTTTGTGATTCAGGAGTTATTCTTAAAGAATTGGAACAAAATTTGAGCTTTAGTGTAAAGAGCAAGGTCTTGACGAGGGGGCGAACCCCTCATATACGTAATAAAAATATACGAATATGGAAGTTCGTTACGTAAGTCAATTTGTAAGTTACGTATATTTATAACTAATAAAAAAAGTACGTAAATAAAATTAAAAGTCCTAGTTCCCTTTTTAATTAACCAAAAAAATTGGAGGGCAACTACGCCCCCTCCCCCGCACTCCTTTCTAAAAATCATCCGATCAAAACTTTGAGAAAGCCATTTAGCCAAAAAATAAAATTAACATGCAAATATCATTTTAATTATTCATGTACAGCGAGCCAAAATCAAAACCTGTATTAATTCAAAAATGTTCAGAAATTAAATTAAAAAAACAAGTTTTTTTTAAAACAAGTTTTTTTAACTGAAAGTATGGAGCGTCATTAAAACTTAAAACGAACAGATATTATTCCGTATATGAAAGGGGCTGTCCCCTCCTCAACAACCCACTCTTTACGCTAAAGTTTGACTCTTTCTTACAACTCTACTTTTTAAAACAATAAAAAACTTTAGCGTAAAGAGCGGGGCGTTGAGAACGGGGCCACCCCTTTCATATACGGAATAATTTATGTTCGTTTTTTTAAGTTTCAATGTCGCTCCTTACTTTCAGTTAAAAAAGATGAGTTTTTTATTTAATGAAAAGGGTATGAATATTTAATGAATATCAAATGGTGTCATTATGAACGTCAGGTTTGTGTGGGCAGGTCCTAAAGAAAGGGCAAAATGTAAGATTCAGTGTAAGTTATTTTCATTCAAGCAAAAGTGTAAGCTTATAAAGAGCTTTAGAGTAGTTTCTGTATCCATTTCGCAACTATTTTGCTGATTATTTGAGAGAGATCTAGATAGAAAATTAAAAAAAAATGGATACTTGTTAATTATTCAGAACACAGTCATGGGTGACGCGTGACGGGTGACAGAATCTATTCGACTTATATAATTTGGGCTATGTTTGCACATTAGGGGGTGGGGGTGAAGTATAGTGAATATGCATGTAAAGTGTGTTAGTTACAATTTTTTGCATATTATGACGTAAAAATTGTTTTCTAACTTCACGCTACCCAAATACTTTACCCCCTCCTAATGTGCAAATATATAGCCCAAATTATATAAATACAGTGTATTATGTCACCCATCACTTGTCTTAGGGGCTATTAAACCAGTTTTTTTCTCAGATCTAAATTTCTTCAGTGTGTTCTGAATAATTAACAAGCATAGAAAAATGTATAAATTGGACATAAAAAATGATTCGTCATGAAATAAAATATTGATGTTTTTTCTTAGAGTAAAAAAGCTTACATTCTGTATGATGACTTTCTGTCCTAAATCACCCTCCTCAAACTTTTACTCTGACTACTTAACAAGAATGAAAAAATGAACATCCCAGCTTATAAATACCCGTCACGGAACTTTGCAAGTAACGTCTTTTTGGATGCGTTGAGCAGATTTGACCCTGCCCTATCACAAACGGACAGCCTTCAATCACCTTTGCTCTTAATAGGTTATTTCTGACAAATGTAGCCGGGAATCAGGGTCAAAACTAGAGCTGAAGTTTCGAAATGGCCTAGGCTTCGTGTAGATGGGAAATGGTATTAAGTTGGTATTTAAAAAAAATCGAAAAGTTAAAACAAACTGAATTCTGAAAACTAAAATATTAAACACACTAAAAAGGAATTACAACATAAAAGTGTTTCATTTCCAGAAAAAAACCTATATATGTTTTTTTTTTTATTTTAGGAAATAAACAACGATTAGTTGCATTGTGGCTTGTAAGATAAGTAAATTTTAACTTTGGAATCCAGAAATGGGAGCCACCAGTTTTTGCTGTTACTTGGCATCCCCACATCAGATAAGGTTACTTTGGAAAACAAAATAAAGCCAGGAAACTAAGGCACACTTAAAACGTTATTTCGTGATAGTTTCTACTGCCCAGAACAGCATGAGAGGCTAAAAGTTTAAATAGCACTGTGTTATGACCTAACAGATTAATTGAAATTGAAATTAGGAACACTGTATTGGGGAGGAGCAATGGCCATTCCCCCTACATGGTTAAAATTAAAAAAAGACACCTGTCTTAATGGGAATAAAACTGGAGAATTTTATTAATAGTGTTTTCCGTAGTATCACTCTCAAAGGAGATAATTTAGTCTCCTCTCCCCTTTTTGGTGACACATCGAAAATAGAAAACATCCTGAAATTCCAACCACAAAAAGAATATACAGCAAGTACCTGATGTTCCTCCCTCCCCCCACACTAGCAAGGGGCCTAAAAAATAAAATGGAAAAACTACTTTGTACTCATAAAAAGGACGAAACATTCAAGAAAATATCCTTATTTAGCAAATTATTTTCAAGATCCTTCTCAGATGAAAATCAATGGAGGGTCTGTTTTACCTGGTGTACCCTTGAGAGAAAGGCTGTAGTTTGAACCCCCAACCGACCTGAGCCTTAAAGGACTCTAGCATTATTTGATTTTGATTGTTGAAATTTATATGAAAAGTTTAATCATATTTTGCCTAATTTTAAACAGTTTTTTCATTCGTAATCTTTTATGACTTTTATTTTACTGAAGTAAAAACTGAAAATCAAAAGTAATAAGCTGTGAAAACACTTGAGAGAACTAACACAACAACATAAGATCCGAAAACAAATTTTTGGGAGAGGGCCTGAAATAGAGTCACATTCCGGGGTGCGATAAATTAACAAAAAGTAAATACCAGCTGCAAAAAAAAACGATTACTATGAAAAATTTACCCAAAACCTAATGATTATAAAGTTGACAAGAAAAATGAAAATAGGATGCAGTTGATAACTAGAGTTATGAGCAGACATTTTATCCAAGTTCAGGAATATTTTGGTAGTAAAATGATAACAGAGCGGCATGAAAATTCTTCACAATTGACAGAAAATGAAGATCATTATGTATCAACGCAGTTGGATCACGATTCAGCTTAACCCCTGATTAAATAAAAAAACAAGTTTTTTAAACTGAAAGTTAGGAACAACATAAAAACTCAAAACGTACAGATATAATTCTGTATTAAAAGGGTTGCCCCCTCCGCGATACCTTGATGTTTACCCTAAAGCTGTTTGCACTTTTAAAAAAGCTTCAATTTCTAATTAAACAGCTTCAGTGCTTCAGTAGCCGTTCTTAAAAAATCGAAAAACAGTCAAACTGTAGCGTAAAGAGCAAGGTATTAAGGAAGGGGCAACCCTTCATATAAAGAATAATTTATGTTTGTTTTGAGTTTTAGTGTTGTTCATTACTTTCGTTTTAAAGAAAAACTTGTTTTTTTTTTAATATAATTTCTGATCGTTTTTCAAATAATACAGATAAATCTGGCTCACCCTCCATGAAATATATCCTCCCTCACGGAAAACTTTTCCATAGAAACTTCATCCAATATAAAGTGCACCCCTCCCCCCTCAAATTCCCTCTAGACAGTTCCATCCTCACTGAAAATCTCCCTCCTCATGTAAAATTCCTTATGGACAATTCAGCCTTGAAAATTTTCCTTAGCATAATTTCATTTGAAAAAGACTTTAATCTCTAATCGGTTTCTCAATCACTCTGGAAATGCCAATTCCGTGGAAATTTTTCTCTGGAAATCAAACACGAGGAAAATAGCCCCTAGATAATTCCCTCGGAATATCTCCATATATAAAATTGAGTTGGCAAAGAAAATCTAAGACAATTTAATTGGATTTTGTACAGGAATCCTATCAAATATCCCAGTGAAAATCTCTCCCTGAAAATTCACCCTCGAAAAGCTCCCTCCCCAAGGAAGATTCTGCCTATGAAAATCCTTTCAAAGCACAAAATTAACACCCCCCCCCCAAAAAAAAAATGTATGTGTATATCCCAATAGCAAATACTATACGCAAACAATGTGTAAATTTCGTAAATTAAAGGTCTCTCCCCACAGATTGTGGGGGGTCATTTTACCCAGAAGACATAATTACTTGCTCTTTCAACTATACTGAAGAAAATGGCCATTTCACAATTTTGTTTTGATAACTTTGGGAAAAAATTGGCGTGGGATGAGGGCCAGTTACCCTTCAGTCTTTTTGTCACTTAAGAAGGAAGTTAGAACTTTTGATTTCCGTTCGAATGTGCCCTCTCCCAACCTTCTAAGACCATTATTTCAATACGATCACCCCTGGGAAAAATAAAACAAACAAATAAACACGCATCCATGATCTTTCTTCTGACAAAAAAAATGCAAAATTCCACATTTTTGTATGAATAGGAGCTTGGAGGTTTTACAGAAGGGTTCTCTGGTACGCTGTATCTGTCAATGTAATTCCTTGAATTTAAGATTCCTTGAATTTTAGGGGTGTTTCCCCCTATTTTGAAAATCAGGCAAATTTTCTCAGGCTCGAAACCTTTGATGATTAACACAAAACTTGATAAGTTTGGACATTTGGAATCAGTATAATAAGTTGATTCCCTTGTTGTACCTATTAATATCAAAATTAAGTTTTCAGAGTTTCGGTTACTATTTAGCCGAGTCGCTCCTTACTTACAGTTCGTTACCACAAACTGTTTGACAAGGATAGGTTTTAGGAAGAGTTGACGCCAACCTTATGCCTTTTAATTGCACTCACTTGGGGGCCGGTAGAGCTTATGGCAAGATTAGCTTAAGGCCTATTCACAATAGAGCTAACCCCATGATTTGGAAAACTCCGAGACTTAGCTACCTCGAACATCCAGCTAATGCAAGACCCATCTGATTCTACCAAGTAGTGCTGACATAGTAAAGATTGATGTATCTCCAAGTTATTTTTTCCTGGCTACTTTGTATAGAATAATGATCGTAAAAATTTAATAGTCGCTTTTTTAGTCGCTTGTTTTGTCGCTTTTTTAGGAATTTCAAAATAGTTGAAGTGCAGCCACTCCCCCCCCTTGTGTTTGCTTTCCCTGGGAACCCTGTAGCTCTCTATGGGATCAAATCAGTATCTTAAGATGGCCTTTTCATTCTGAATGCTGAAAATGTAAAAAAAACTCTAAATGGGCCAATTAAATTATTAAATTGGCCCATTTTTCACAAAACCAATATTTTTGAAAAGGTATGTCAGTTTTAATATGACATGTTGATTCTTATTATTCCTGAAAGCACTCAATGAATGTAAGTTTGTATGATGTGAGTTCTAAGCCCACTTTCCCTAAGCAGCCGACTTTGTACGAGCTAGGTCCTGACGCGCTACATAATATGCTGAACTTTGACTCAGTGTAAAAATGGGTCAAGCCCTCATTAAATGTAAAAATTAGCATAGCGCAGACTCAGTAAAAAAAAGTTTGTTTTTACACCCTTTGTAAAAAAAAGTTCCAGCTGCCACCTGAATTGGTTCAAAAACAATTATAATCTTAGCGGAAACACAAGTCAAATGCTGGTTAAAAGCAAAAACAAGTTTACTCCTAATTTATTTCAAAAGGGCTTTGAATCCTGACTGATTTGGTACAATATTGAGCAAAAATCTGCCTCTGTGCAAAAACGGGTTAAACCCTGAACGTGATTATATTCGGTGTGGAGACAATTCTGAATTTGTGCTATCTCGATTTTTTTTTATCATCATTATAAAACTTATCTGTTCCATAAAAAGCGGAATTTGGCTCTAGCTATATCTGTAAATTAACTAAATCTTATTATTAATGTTGTTATAACTGAACCTTGTTATCTTGTTATAAAAAAAATCTGGGTACAACTAAACTAAGTCTAGGCCTTTTATAAATCAATAGCCAAACTTCTCAATCAAAATTTCAACAGATGGTGATCTAAACTCTAATTTATTACCCGTAGTCACAGTTTCAGTTCATATCTTTGCTTCAGCTCAAAACAAAAGCAGTATTATTAAAAATGAAATAATAGTCAACCTTATCGTGCTTAGAATGAGATATAAGAGTGAAACTTTGACTTCGAGCTCTTTTAATGCCTCTATAAAATTTAATTCTGATGTTGGTAACAGTCTTGACTAATTTCGTGAGCTATGGAATAATACTAAATGTTTGTACATCGTAGAAAATTTTTTACAGCTGTACTATTAGAGAGAATCGGTTTATTTTCAAATATTTTCTTCATAAACATACTGCTATAATCATCCAATATTTCTAAACAAAGGAAAACTAATCAATAAAAGTAAATAGTCTCATTCCTTAAAAACTGCTACAAAATCATTTGAAAATTATTGATTACAATCACTTTAGAACCTATTAATTGAACTGTAAATTAAATAGTATAGTCAGTAATTGGAAATAATTGATCAATGATTATAATTAATTGTTACTCATCTCAGATCCTAGCATAATCATCTCTTTCTTCAATTGGAAGCTATCTACTAGTGCGTTTGTTTTCAGATAGAGTAAACATTTTCAAAAACTTGGCTTTTCCTTAACTTAAACCTTTAAGAAGCAGAGGAAAATAATGATTTCATTTGACAAGTGGTCAAATGAATTTCATTTGACAAGTGACAGTGGTCTCATATTGTCTATGTAACCCTATCACTCCTATCTGGTTGACTTAAGAATATGACATCACAGCAAAACCACCGTCATTTTTGAGGGGGTTTCCGGCTCTTTCAAATAAGATTCTGCAGATTTGTTTTCATAATAACATTTTACTATTAAGACTGATGAAAATTATAACCACCATTTCTAAGTCATCTAAAAATGGCTATGTTTTCTCACTAGCCTGTTTTTTCGAAATATTTTTATAAATTTTTGGTTACTATGGGCTATTTTGAGCCCTTTATGGGCTCAAACTGTAAGTTTCCCCTGAAGAGATTATTACATTATCAAAGACCATAAAAAAAGGCATCAAGTGATGTATTTACTTTCATCCGAGGTAAAGAAATGTTATACCAAAGGGTATGTTCTTACTAAAGACATCTTCAACGAAGAAAAAACACCGGCTAAACTTAGAAGTTGGAAACTTGATTGGCATAGGCAGTAGTTTCGCATGTGACTATTAGTCTATGGTCATTTGTTCCTTGTTAAGAGATCCCAAATGAAGAAACAAAATATTTAGCCTTGGCGGAAAGTTCAAACAAGGAAAAAGACAGGTTTATGATCTTCTTTTTGGGCTAAGCTATATGTTAGTCGGCGTAATTTATCAGATTTAGGGAAGGGGGTCAGGTAGGCTAGAGTTATTCAGGGGGCAGATCTATTGTTTTGGAAAGGAAAACTTGTCAAAACCAAGCGTGAATATTTCAAGCATCCACAGAAATGGGTCAGTTTTTTTTAGTATATCATTACCCTTTACGAAACCAAATAGCTCATTTTTAGTTTTCACTGTCATTTTCACTTGGTTTGGGAAAATTGGCTCCAACTTTGCCCCCCCCCTGGATTTTGATGAAATTATACCACTGAGCCTAAGTAGGCTATTTTACAAATCAAAATTATTTTTGGAAGCCTATAGCACTTCCTTTAAGAGTCATGACAGACTAGACCAGCTCCATTTGATGAATTTAAAGTGCAGGAGAGAAATCCAACAGTAGGACCAATTTACAAAAAAAAATGTGGTGAATTTATTGTTTAATTTTTCTATGGACATACTAAAACTTTTTGCAGTGAAAATACAAGCCATCCCCTAACCCCTCCCAGCTGATGTTAGGCCTATTAGAATTAGATAGAAAAAATAAATGCAGCCTGTCACTCATATTCTGTCCAAATATAACAACCTCTGCTGTTGCTGTTAAGGTTTTTACTAGGCAAAAATCAGATAAGAAAAAAAAAGAAATATGCAATCTTTTTTCTCTATTCAATGCCCTTCTAGGTAAAATAGTCAGTAGGCTGCTGTAGTAATTGCATCCTAGCCCAATTAATATGACCAAATGTATCCCTATGCTATATACAGAAGATTGCTGATTTTATGGGTTTGTTATGGCCTTTTATGCTTATTTCTTAGCAACAGTTGGTTTTTAATGCCATTAATGAGAGAATATTGTATAGTGGTGCATTGTTTTTTCTTCCTGGTTTATATCAATTATAAACCTTAATTGAAGTTTGCTGTTTCTTCTTTTTGTATTAGCTTTATTTGGCATTATTAATCACCTTCAACAAGGTCACATGCCCTGATAAAAGCTTGTCATGCCTAAAGTTGCCATTACAATATTAACCCTTGGTGATAACAAAAATAGTCCAATTATCCTAATTGCTTTTCTAAGTTAACTTAAACAAACATTACATGTGTTTTGGAAGGATTATACCTTTATTCATATTTGTGAACAGCCAGTTAAAACAAGCCATAAACAATAGAAGAATTAAAACTGATTGCTAGTTCATGCTTTATATTCTAACCTTTATCATATAGATTACTACCATATCTAAGGTAATAGGTATATCCTTCCTAAACTTTGATTTTTTTTTTCATGACTAGAAAAAATAAACTGATGGAAAGAGCATTCCATGGATCTGTAAAAAGGATTAGCCTGACTACAACTCAAACTTACTCCATTAAGACTAGTCAAAATGAACAGCCAGCAGGTCCATCACTCATATAGTGGTACCTGTGTGATGCATCCCCACTGTTGATAGAGGAAGTCAGTAATCCCATTAAATCCTGGTTTACCCAATTCTTTGGTTTGGGACAGCGGTCAGTGGCGTGACTCAGTAAGCTTAGCCAGAGTTGACCCAGCTCTAAATGGGTACCTGGAGAAATCTGGGGAAGGTAAACAGGAAGGGTGTACAAAAAGCACAGGTTGGCTGGCCCCCAACCCCCCATTGCACTTCCTGGCTGAAGGGCCAAGAAACAGAGATCAGCACCACCAGTACGGACTGTAAAGTCTAATGCCATATCCTTTACCTTTACCCTTTTTTACCTAATTGACCTACAAATCAGAACATTTTGTAATTTTGAAAATGTTGTAAATTTTTTTCTGAATTTAAACAAATTGAGGCAGGATGACTTGACTTCAACAAATAATGTCAAATTTATCTTTGTAGGCTTGCCTATTTTTAAAACCTTTGAAGTCAAATAGTGGGCCATGATCAAATCATTGGTCACCCCTGCTAGGCTATAGGCCTTTATTCATGAGGTAGAAAGCAAAGCTTATCTAGCTTTCCACTCTTTATTTCTATTATTTTGACTAGCTAAAAGCTGCCAGACTATTATTTGCTAGAATACACGTATTGGGTGGACTTATAATGCAAATCCAGCCTGCTAGTAGTGTTTCTGTAGTGATTTTTAGTGCTAGGTCCAAGTTCAAGTTATTATACTTGTGATTTTAATAAAACTTCTATTTTTTACCTTTTCTTCATTTTACAGTTAATGACTTCAAGAAATGAAAATAATTTTTGGAGAACATGCTGAAGAATATTTTTAAATATTAAATAAATATTTTTTTTTTTTTAATTGTTATTCACAACTAACCAGTATAACTTTTGCCAACCAGTCTGATAAGCCAGCTTTACCTTCTTTTTTCTTTTCTTTTTTTTGTAACTGGCACTTATTTGCCACTAAGATACAGCTTGTTACAGATGATCTCAGATTTTAGCACAGATATGATAAAACATGAATAGGCTAGACCTTCCCCACAAATTTTCAAATGCCTTTGAAATGTATGTTATTGTTTATGAAGAAGTATAACTTAACATGCTCTAAATACAAGATTGTTTGAAGCTTTCTGAGACAGCTAATAATTCAAGACATGCTGTAATTAATGAAAAAATACAATGAGAACTGGGATAGTCTAGACTAGCTTGCAAGTTTAATTTGCCAAATAAGCGCAAAAATTGCCTACTTTCAAAATCACAGGCAGAATGCACAAAAAATGCAACTAGACTGGGCCTACTCTTACCTGACAGAAAGAAGTTTCAATCCACTGGTTGCTGCTTGAATTCTAGCTATTGCTAGCCTACTAAATAATCAGAAAGACTTGTGAACTGCTATATAATACATATAGGCCTAAAGAAATTTAAAAACAGATATGATGGATAAAAAATTAGGCCTAGATTTGTTGCCCCCCTCCAAAGTAGAATCAAATTCCATGGAACTCATTGTTCAAATTTGAGAGTAGGATCCATTTTACAGCTTCAGAAACCATTAAGCCAGTCTCAGGTTTTAACTGCAAGTGTCATGAAATTTTTATTTTTTGGGGTAAATAAACCTAAACAAATAATCAGTTTGTCAATGCAATCCTTTTGTAACAGCTACCTATTCACTTTATTCCTGAGCTCATTTTCTTGTGTGTCCTAAGTATATATATATATATGTATTTAGCATTTTTTTTATTATTGTGGATCTTGCTTAATGTTTCTTGGGAGACTATTCAAATAGTTTCTAGAAATAACCCTGAAACTTTGGCCCATAGGATTTAGTCTTGTTTATTTATTAAAGTTTTTTCTATCTCTGTATCGCCTATCTACTTTGTTTTGGTGTAATTATTATCCCTCCACTTATTAGAATCCTTCAGCGTAGTTTTTAAAGGAGGCACAAAACCCCGTGTTGAAACAGGTTAAAAAACTAGCAGCACATCCAGCACCTTGGTGGAACTAAAATTTCCCATAGAAATAGTAAGAAAAACTTAAATCATTCTAGATTTTAATCATTCAATCAATGTAGGGCCTCCCCCATGTCACTCAGCGTGTCCTGAGGTGGTGATAGGGGAACGCCCTACAGGTAGGGTACTTCCATAGGAGGCACGGACTAAGGGGGGACCCTGTCCTTGGGGGGTCCATAATAAAACTGGGGCACCCTCAATGGGGCCATAAATACAGGTTAGGGAGGAAGAAGGACCCTCAAATGTACGCTCAACAGGGCCTACCAGCGTGTCCATGTGTCCCCTGAGTTATAAACCTTCTCCCAGTAATGCCTCATTGTTTTGGGGTGCCTGCAAGACTGGGGACCTTGCGGTCAACTCTATTCCCACTTGAGGTGTGGCGCCGCTTGAGGAAAGTGTAGGCTAGTAAACGATACAGCATTTGCAAGGGACTAGGATTAATGGATAATTCGTCTGGGGTTGGCCTGTTTTTCGGGCTGAAAAACCTCTTCCTATCTGATTTATCTACTATGGGCTGCCTCCCCATAGTACCATAATATTTGTAGGCATGAATATATAACGAGTCGGAGGTAATAGGCTTGAGACTGTCTGTATAGGATTTTGACTCTTGTTGATAGAAGAGCATCACCAATTGCTGAAAATCATGTTGTGACCAAGATGGGCCCAGGATTACACAAAGCCTCCATTCCTACTGGAAGTCCTAGGGACTTCTTGCTGTCCGGTTATAAGCCGGTTTAAGCGCTTCAATGTAGACCTGAGAAGATATGTGATCCTTGTCCTGCACTGGTATCTGGGATCATCGATTTTCCTGAGGCCAAAATAATTTCATTGATTTAAAGAACATGAAAATTGGAGCTTGGAATTTTACAACGTTAAAAAATGACTATCGTATCAACATTTTGACTGACGAATTCAGACAATGTGAACTGGACTCATTAGGAGTGTAAGAAACTCATATCCGAGGGGTAGGAATTATTAAATTAGATGCAGTTGGTTATGCATTATTTTTATGATGCCAATAGTATTGGAGTGTACAACACCATCCATAAAGTAAGAGCAGTAAGCTATATACAGTATAGTTTAGACTTTGAATACCATACTATACTAAATATACTATACATACTATACAAAATATGATACAGTACTTTTGATAAAATGGTACATATAAAACTATGGAGTATGATATTTATGGCTAGTACATGGCTTGCCACTGAATTACATTGTTAATTGTGTTTCAGGAAACTATTGATATTTCTAGCTGCAAGCTATACTAAGTTATGTTTGTTACTTTTCTGGAAATTTTGTGCATAAAAATACTTTTTGCTCAAAGGAAAGCTGTCAAAACACAAGTTGTGCTGCTAAAGTGTTGGTAGCTTTTGGAATTCTGCTACTGGTAGCTTTGGAACTTTTTGCACACTTGGCATAAACATTGCAAAATGGAAAGTCATAACATGGAAATAAAACTACAATACGAACATTCTGACTTACGAGTTCAGGCATCTGGAATTGGATATGTCAGGAGTTTCCCACAACTAACCTGTTGCCAAGGACGTATCTAAGATTTGTTTAGGGTAGGGGGGGTTAATTTTTCAGGTTGAGAAGGGTTACAAAAGCAAACTTTACATAATGTATCAAAATTTTGTTATATTCATTTAGTTACGCTTTTAACAAGTCAGACAAAATCTTCACGAAAGCGGGGTAGGGCTTAAACCTGATATCCCCCATGGATATGACCTTGTATATAACCCAAGTCTAGGAAACATGAAGTTAGCTGATTCAAAACTTGTTCGCAGATGGTGGAAAAACGGGTGTTTTGATAGGGAAAAGAGAATTGTAATGAACAAAGAATCTTCAAATTCTTTTTTTGTACTGAGAGTGTTACAATAATAGAAATCTAGTTGCAGACTTTATGACATAGTTATAAGATATAGGCCACTGCTTGTCTTTGTCAAGCTAACTGAGAACCATAGTAGATGCTTGGACGAATTTCACGTAGAGTTGCTGGAGCAAATAGAAGAAAATACAAGTAAAAATATGGTACTGCTAAAATCGGTTTATCAAAAGAGTCGTTTCGAAAGGTTCTTGGTTCAGGCTTCAATGGATATAAAGTTAGGGAAAGTAACTTATGATATCAATACTGATGAAATTTAAATGTGTTCAAAACCAGGTACATCAGGTGCTAGTTTTAGCGCTTAGGACAATCAATAAACTACTGTAGATAAAATGATAGTATAGTATATTTGATGGTTACTGGTGGAATTCTTACATGTGAAAACAGTTATGCTGGGAACAAATAAGTCAATCATATAGATGCAAGAAAACTAGGATTTTGTTGATTGTGACAACTTAAAACGAACAGAAATTATTATGTATATGAGGGGGGGGGGGTGTCCCCTCCTCAGTATCCCGCTCTTTACGCCAAAGTTTGATTTTTGTTCCAATCATTTTAGAATGACTCCTGAAACACAAGTGCCGTTTAATGAGAATAATAAGATGTTTTAAAAGTTCTAAAAAAAAACAACTTTAGTGTGAAGATGGAAGTAGTGAGGAGGGGGCAACCCTCTTCATGTGCCTGATAATTTCGGTTCGATTTAAGTTTTAATGTTTTCCTTACTTTCAGTTGAAAAGAAATGGATTTTTATTTAATTGCTAATCGTTTTTAAATAATGTCGGAAAATCTGACTTTGTCTTCATGGAAAATTCCCTTACCCAACGAAAAATTCATCCGCGGAAAGATTCTCCTACCCCTAAAATGTCTGTATACTTACCATTAACCAATGCTGTATGTAAACAATGGGCAAAGTTCAGAGCCTGCTGCCCTTCCCTCGGGAACTGTGGGGGGGGGGGTCAACATATTTATTAGATCTTCCGATTGTGTGAATAAAATGGTTATCTCAAAATTTTGATCGGCATATTTGGGGAAAAAGGGGGCATAGGAGGCTGGTTAGCTGCCATCCAATATTTTTAACCATTTAAAAAGAGCGTTAAAACTTTCAATTTCCATCAAATAAGCTCTCTCCTGTTCTTGTAAGGTCACTGGTTCGATACAATCAACCTTGGAGGGAAAAATAGGAGCTTGAAATCTCTACAGTAGGATTGTCTCACATGCTAAATCTGATGGTCTGATTTTTATTAAGATCACTTAATGTTTTGGGGGTATTCCCCCCTTTTTAAGAAATAAGACGTTCGATTTATTATTTAGAAGTCTATTGATTTATTGTATTGATGTCTTATAAATTGTATAATTAATAAGACGTCTCATTTCTACATACTTTAAATATTTTTGTTTGTGTGTTAATCTTTGAAATTCGGATTTCAAGCTGAGCATTGAATTGAGCAAAAATATGATTTTAATAATACGATTTATTCCCGTCGGTAACAGAAATAAAAGTAAATTTATTTTACTTATATTCCTTTAAAGTAATAAAGTAAAAAAGTAAAAGTAATCTCTCTCAATAAAAAAATATCTTCATAAACTGCATTGTTTCATACTAGTTCCTTTGAAAATATTCCATTTCATACCACCATGCACATTAAGTTTTATTAGTCATCCATTTCATTATCGTTTTTGCTGGTTAAACGTCGTATTTTGCATATTTAACAAAAAGTTTCTCTATCAAAAAGCAATGCACGATGTTAAAACTAACTTTTAACGAGCATTAAGATATCAGGCTTGGAATGAAAACCGAAATTGGAAGTGAATTATAAGTCAAACGACAAGATACAGAACTTACTGTAACTAAGGTACTTGTTGTCATTACCCAATATACTGGTGTTATTTGCGCTTTATTGAAAAATGAATAGATTTCATGAATCAAATATTTTTTTTAAGCCAAACAATTTTTCTGTATATCAAGTTAAAGAAATGCTGTCCAAATAAAAACAAAAAAAGTAGAAAATAATACTAAACCTGTAACGAGCAGAAATAAGGGTATTTAATAACTCAAATTAAGAAATTAAAGTGAATAATCAAGGCTGGGCACCATAAATAAGGTTGGAGCTACTACCCCTTCAAACTGCCGAAACACCATCATAGAATGTTATCAGACTACTTGAAAAAGAAGTATATCCAAAGGTTTTTCTTTTTTTATAATTGCATTGAAAAATTAAAGTCCTCAAACTTCCAGGAATTCTGTTTCTTCTGCATCAGTATGTTCAGAACAGTCAGTTTAGTTTTTTATTACTCAATATACAGTAAATTTCCTTTGATTTTTTTCTTCCTTTCAAATATGTAGAAAATCCACTCGCAAACCATTTTTCAATTTGCCACTTCAAAATATTGCTTCTTCCAACTTCGCATAATTGCTTCAATAATTGCAAAATGGACATTGTATAAGTTTTACTTGTAATAGGCATCAATTTTTACACTTTTGAATTAAGAAATAACAGTGACAAAAAAAGGTGTTTTTCTTCTACAGCCGAATAAAACTGAAAGTCATAAACGTATCTATTCCAAGATTTTTTTTTTTCCTTTATGCTTGATTGGTATTTGGATTTGTCTTTATATTATGACAAATAAGAAACATGCTGTTTTAAATACACATTGTCATTTTAGGACACTTTTTTTCTTTACTAATTACTTGGTTCTTGGAGTTGTTGTTTAGCAACTCAGTATTTTATTTGGCTAAGGTTATAGTAGTCAGAAAACCATTTTCAAGCGCCTAGGAACTGTTAATAGAATCGCTAATAGTTAACCGACGAACGTAAATTCATTAAAAAGCCAAAAATAAAGTTTTCAAAGAAAACTAAAGACTTAGATTAAATGTAAGACGAGCAGCAATAAAGTCAAAGACTAATCCAAGTGTAAGATGAATATAAATCACTGTCAGTAAATAAATCAATTCCAAACCGAAAAGAAATTACAATAAATAATCAATTTCAGCTTGAAACGAACACAAACTACCCCAAACAGAAGTGGGGAATCCGGAACTTACTTGTATTTTTGGTATTTATGTCCTTTCTATAGCCAAAAATAAAAAAGGACAAACAACTTCAGTTTTTGTACTTTTTTGCTTTTGACAGTCCTCGACAAATGAAATTTTTACCATATAAATGATTAAACTCGAAACGTGTTGCTGACATATCTATTCAATATCTTTGCTACAGAAAAAATTAGTAGCTTTTAATCATTATAATCAATTTAATTTTTGTTATAGATTTAGCCTATTGGCTTCGAAGATGAGGTGCTTTGATTGAAGTTAGTATGCTTGAGTCAAATTCTCCGTCTCAACCCCTTTCTGTGACTAAGATCAAACAGAAATTAGAACAGTTGGAAAAGGAGAAGTATGTCACAAATTATGAAAGAGAGAAAGGAATACCTCCTCAACTGTCCAAAAATGGTACATTGAAATTAAAAAGTGAAAATTCTTCATCGGATGAAGCACATCGATTTGGATGCAATCAAGCTCTGTCTGATTCAGACAGTAACTCAATAGAGCAAGAGGCCATACCTTATAGCCATGCGGCTCAACCTGAATATGTTGAACTTCAAATCAAGAACTGGCTGTTCAGTGATGACCCGGACGCTCAAGTACAGTCAAATAGTGAGGTAGTTTCTGTGAATTCCTGTTCTTCTGAAGTTACAAGTATTTCTGGCCATAGTAATAGCTATGTACAGTTGTGTCCTCCTCCACTGCCAACTTTACCACCACCACCACTGAAGCCCAAACGAACATTCTTGCATGATGAGTTTGGAAGCTCTTCACAAGCCAGTACACCATGCTCTACGTTGTCAGTCCCTGAATCTGGTGATGATTGTGCACTTATAAGATTTTTTGGGCCAACTATCAGTCATTATTTTGAAGATGAACTTGGAACTATTTTAAGGAAAAATGGAGAAAATAGTGTAAGTGACGTTTTGCTCTGATGTTTTATGTTTGCTTTATTAATTTTTCTTGGAGGGTCTACAATAAATTTGATTAGGTAAAAGAGGGCTGCAGTTAAAGAGATAAGTGGCTTTGAGAAGTCGCGAGTTTTCAAGCTGTGTTTGGGTGCGGTAAGATTAGTTTTCTAAACTCTTTTTGATTAATGCCACCTTGCGGAAGTCCAGCAAGATCGTTGGAAGAAGAGAAAGTTTCATGAAGCAAAAACCTTGAGTTACATGGTACCTGAATTTTCCATAGGATAGAGCTAAACAATCAGTAATTGGTTGTTGTATTTCTTAGAAAATTAGTGTTGGAATTCAAAGATTTATGCATACAATCGCTATATCTGATGTATATTATCTTAGCAATCAGTATTCTAATCTCGAAGATTCTATTAGGTGCATCTTATTTCCATCATTCTCTTAGCAGAAAAACCCTCGCTGTTTATCCTCTTTGAAAGTTTTTTGTTTACTGTTGCATGTTGGAAGTTTCACATATCTAAAATATCCTCAAAATTATTTTGGAATTTCGATAACTACCATCGTTTAACGTTGAATATATTGTCATATCACTCTTTGCAGTGCGCAAATTTGTAAACTTTTACATGCCATCAATTATCATTGTTTAAATGATATTTATTTTTTTTTAAATTTAATAAAAATTTGAAATTGGGCAATTGAAATATCCCCATGATCTATCGTCATTTGTATGTAAGTTGTATTTTGTCTCTTCTTTTGTAAGATTTTACCCCTCCCTACCCCCAGAAAGTCACCCTAGCAGATTGGAATGTGCGCTGGACTTAGAATCCTATCTCCTTCCGGATAGTCTTCGAGTACTGGTCTCACTAATCGTTTGGATTTGGGTGGGGGGTCAGTGGTGTGAAGTGTAAGTCTTGGGACTTACTTTAAAAATAAAAAATCCAGGTAACATCAGAATTTCAGATGCCAGGTGAGGCTGAAAAATGCCTGATGCTGCTGCAACTACAAGTAAGTGTTGTCAAAAAAAGTTGGTCCTGGCAAAAATCTACGATGGGTTCTGGAAGGTTTTCCCATGTGGGAGGCAAGAATCTATTAAAAATAATAATAAAATGATATATTTCTCTCCATGGCTAGGAAAGGATTTAGGTAGTAACGGTATTAAAAAATGAAGTAGTTTTAGATCAGTATCTATAGAGTATCCATAATTTCGCTCATTTTCGATTGCTTTCCCAAGAGTTTCCTGTGTGTACTGTAACACAAATTAAGGGAGAAATCTGCGTCCTGGCACACTTTATACCACTTTACATTTAATCTAATACTTCATCCTAAATTTAGCGTTCATAAGTGCACTATCTATTTTGATTTATGTTTTGCAAAATGCGTCAGGTCTCCTATGTAAAGGTTTACTGTCGTTTTTAGTTAGCTGAATTAGTTGGTAATAGCTCTGAAAGTCTTAAGGAATTTTAATAGAGCTTTAATCATTTGTCTGGTGATAGCTCTGGAAGTTTTAATGAATTTTTATGGAGCTTTAATCTTTTGTCATCAACGCATATATTTTTCTTAGGTCTGTAAAAACTAACTTACGTTCTTCTGAGGCAGATAAGGCAGAACTTCATGTAAATTTAATACAAAGCTAAAGCTTTGTATTAAGATCTTATATCTTTGAAAATTAAAACACAATTATGGCTAATCTTTTCGCTATCCTGTAGGGGGCACTATTTGTGTAGCTAAAGAGTAACTACCTCCCTCCTATTGGTCTGCAAAGTAGTAAAATAATTGTAGAAAAATGAACATTTTTCTTTGAAAATGGGGCAAAAACATTTTTTTGCTGTCTTGCCCTCTATAAGGAAAATCATGGTTGTTCCTCCCTCTCCCCAATAAAACTGTAGCTATGACCCACTTTATCCAATCTGATGTAAGATGCCAATCTGATGAGTCAATGCTTCCTCCCCATTAGCAAAGAAGCCAAAACCTTTTTGTAAGAGTTGTGTCCCATGAAACAAATGAATTGTAGAGGCACTAACGCTGACTTGTTCAAAAATATTGGGAAATCATGCAAGTAAAATCACAGGAAATTACATGAGAAGTTATGAGTTATATTATTGCTGTAAATCTTATGATTTGAGACTTCTTCCTCATCAGCGTTTTCTGGAAGCCAAAAATGTCTATGGGAGAGTTTTTCTCATAATTTAAATGGCCTTTATAGGACTTGCTATTTACGGTGTAAGTAGTATACAGGACTACCTACCTATAGTACTAAATAGGACTACCTACAGACTTACAGCGTACTTTAGTACGCTGACTTAGGCAAAAGTATTGAGAATATCCAGTAAGCTAAAAAAAAGCTAAAACTCTTACCTGAGCTTAAAAGTTCTGGTTTAAAAGGGAAAAAATAATTGCCAAGCTCAAACAGAACCACTAATTTCCTGCAAGGGAACCGATAACAGTGATTGCGATGGCGGAAAAGTCCTCCACGGGCTGAATTACCTGTGTCTGATACCTCTAAACGTATAATACCTCTAAAACATATGTCAACTACCTCTAAAGTAAAAGATTTATTAATCTGTTTCTATTTTTAGGATGCTAATTTTAAAGAGGATGAAGAAGAATCTGATTGGAGCGACTCAGTGGAATCTTTACCTGTAGATGAAAAGTAAGTTGAGTTGTCATTTTTTTTGTGGAAAGATTTGTGGTGCAAAAACAGCGACTAAATCGTATTAGGTTTTATCGCACAGTTCTAAAACCTTATGAGGGATTTTTAGAGCCATAAGTTGATAGATAGCTTACGTTTAACTCAATTCAACTCTGCCCCACTGTACTGTGACGGATTAAATGTAAACTTTGTATGATTTTGTTGATCTGACATATTATAGAAATTTGACTGTAAGTATCATAGTCTGTAATTTTTGGCTTTTTCCGCACGAGTGGTTGTCTAATATTTGAGCTGTGGAATACCAGGAATTGTAGCTGCTGGACTTTTAGAAGAAAGCATTGAGCGATCATTTTGGGTATCTTCCTTCTTTTCCACCACACGGGAGTTACTATGGTCAGTTTCATCGATGAAAAGTGCTTTATGGGCCCGATAGTTCAAATAAAGAAGCACTCTTTTGGAGGGGTATTTTGTAAAAAAAAAGCTTCCATCAATCATTGTCAGTACAACATCCTAATTTTATTTTATTCAAGAAAAGCTAGAGCCAATGCTTATGATACATCAGTCGTGCTAAAAGACCACATTGATACCGCTGCTGTATATGTTTAATCAAAGGCTGCTTTAGGGGAGTTAGGCATATCCTGTGGATGGACAATGACCATAGACCTAGAGTGGAAAAAATACTGTCTGACAATTCCTACGTAAAGAAATATTAGTTATGGTGGAGACGTCATACTGGAGTGGGAAGGGATTATAAAAATAATTTTTTGAGAATTTTTAGAAAAAAAAGTCTAGAAAGAGTCTTTGAAGACAGTGGGATGAAGTAGATGAGCTTGTACAGTGTGTGTGTTTTGGGAGGGTTGACGTTATTACAAAGTTACAGAGCAGTGGTTTTATTTTCGACATTAGTAGGACTACTGAGTTTTACAAAGAAATGAATAATACAGCAGTTTAAATTTGTATATGGAATTTTAATATCGTTAAACAATAAATAGTTAATTCTTTCATCAAATGTGCCAAAGATGGAGCCTATATGGCACTCAGAGCATTTATGTGCTTCTTGTTGCTTGAACTAAAATCGTATGACTGTATAACTGGTTCAGATGTTTATACTAAATGTAATTATGATAACTTGATGAAAGATTTCATTTCTGTTAATTGCTGTTTTAAGCAATAAAAAGACTGCATAAGGTACTTGTGTTTCTTAAGACTTTCAGTCAAACATTTTTAGCCAATTTGATACCAAACGTCAGAATATTTTTGCCTTCATTAGTGCAAAAAAAAAATACAATCCTTAGAGGATACGATTTGATAGGGTATTTTTCAGGAAGTTTGGGTGGAAATCGTGAAAGGTATTTTTAAGCCACTATTCATTGATTGGATCCAAAGAATTGCCAATTAGTTTAAGTGTTTCTTTGACATCAAAGACATTTTCACATATTTTCCCGAGATTTGAATTATTTTCAATACAGAAAGAGCAGAAGCAGACTTGCTAATATTCTAATTTAACTGGATTAACGTAGTGTCAATTTAGTCATCATTTCCAATTATTTGACAATTTCTTTTGATAACTAAATTAAAGCTTCGAGGAGTTTTCCACTCTTTGAGTTGAAGCACCAAAACGAAACTCAATTAGAAATCAGGAGAACGCAGTGATTAGTTGATTTTGCAGTGATGAGCTTCGAGAATTTTTCCACTCTTTGAGTTGGATCACCAAAACGAAAGTCTATTAGAAATCAGGAGAAACCAGTGATGAGTTGATTTTGTAGTGATGAGCAATAATGGGCTTCAAGGAGTTTTCCACTCTGAGTTGAAACATCATAATGAAATTCAATTAGAAATCAAGAGAACGCAGTGATTAGTTGATTTGCAGTGATGAGCTTCGAGAATTTTTCCACTCTTTGAGTTGGATCACCAAAACGAAAGTCTATTAGAAATCAGGATAAACCAGTGATGAGTTGATTTTGTAGTGATGAGCAATAATGGGCTTCAAGGAGTTTTCCACTCTGAGTTGAAGCATCATAATGAAATTCAATTAGAAATCAAGAGAACGCAGTGATTAGTTGATTTGCAGTGATGAGCTTCGAGAACTTTTCCACTCTTTGAGTTGGATCACCAAAACGAAAATCTATTAGAAATCAGGAGAAACCAGTGATGAGTTGATTTTGTAGTGATGAGCAATAATGGGCTTCAAGGAGTTTTCCACTCTGAGTTGAAGTATCATAATGAAATTCAATTAGAAATCAGGAGAACGCAGTGATTAGTTGATTTGCAGTGATGAGCTTCGAGAACTTTTCCACTCTTTGAGTGGAATCACCAAAACGAAAATCTATTAGAAATCAGGAGAAACCAGTGATGAGTTGATTTTGTAGTGATGAGCAATGATGAGCTTCGAGGAGTTTTCCACTTTTTGAGTTGAAACACCAAAACGAAAGTCTATTAGGAATCAGGAGAAAGTAGTGATGAGGTGGCTTTGGAGTGATGATTAGTAATGGGCTTCAAGGAGTTTTCCACTCTTTGAGTTGCAGCATCATAACGAAAGTCTATTAGAAATCAGGAAAAAGCAGTGATGAGTTGGTTTTGTTTCGCGTACATTCTATTTTTAAAACTCATGAAGTGGATCTTGCTCCACAAAACTGCTGAGTTTGCTGCTACGGAATGGCTTCGGCCTTATTTGACACAAAAGTAAAATTTTAGTTATTATTAATATAGTTGAAGTTTTTGATTATTCTGTTGTTTTTAGAATTGTGCCTGTTTATTTTAAAGGGCTGAACATCTAAAAAGCTAAGTGGTGGATAAAATTAATTTTTTTTCACACTTATTCATTGCAGTTGGGGGGAAAGTGTAATGAAAAAGAACCGAGGGAATACCGGCTCATACAGGGGGCAGCTGTAAAGCAGGAGGCAACCGTTAACAATCGACGTGTTGGGATACCATGCTATAATTAGGACTATTAAAAAAATGCTCAGTCAAAAGTTAGAAGCCTCTGAGGGTTCTATCGAAATTAGTTAATGCCAGTAACTTTTGTTTGGAGCGTTTTAGAAAACAAGAAACATTTAAGTATGAATTATGCTTTATTTTATGTTCATTGTTAATGCGAAGTAAAGATTTCTAGAGATTATTACTTGAAATTTTGAATTCATCTTTCCGGTTCCCCAAGGGGAGTGTTAGCTTCCCTCACAATTTATGTTTTTTTCAAAGCTTTCTGATTCTGATAAATATTTGTTGAAATGTTTTGCTGTTAAATCTTTTTTTCATTATACGTACCGCTGAGTTATGGCTTATTTGTTTGTGTTTATAACTTTTGACTGAGAGATTTTCCAAGCACACCTTTTAGTGAAAATCTGCTTTATTTCTCTTAGAGAATACAACATTAAAGATTGATGAAGGTTTTCATTTGAGACTTTGTGGTTCTCCCTTGTGAAAGAGTTGTCGGTGCACCTTAATGTTACTCCGTTAAACTTCTGTCCAAGTGAAAGTTACATCCGTACAAAAAAAAACGAAATCCGTCTTCTCCCCTTTCTTTTGTTAATATTTTTATAGATAAATGGGAGATACTATGAATGAACCGCCAATAATCTATTAGGAAATTTTTTTACTATCTTTATAAATTGTCCATTTCGAAAGAATTCCTAGTATGTTACAAATCTACATTTCCCTGCAAAAGTTATCTTGAATAACTTCTAGACTATGTCCTTTTCGTTGAATATTACTACTAATAACAACTTATCACAGCTCCTCGCCGTTCAAGGCCAGCGCAGTTGTGCATGCTTTTTTTTCCATCTCACTCTGTTAAGAGCGTCAATCTTTACTCCCTCCCACGAAGTATCAATTCGCCTTTGATTTTTCTTGTGACTTCTCCCAACCCTATCGTCATCTTTTGGCTTTGTCTTGATTGACAGGAAAACACGATTCTTGGGAATCTGTCATCCTTCAACTATAGAATTTGACGTAAGCGGCAAATTTTTGTTTTGTTTTATCCCTACAGTGGGAGATCCAACCTCATTTTCCTTACAGCTTTTTGTTTGATATGCACTCCCTCAAACGGATATATAACACTAACCTTAGAAATCACCTTGAATCTTTGCTTCATTTTTTCGAAACATCCTGCTTTTCAGGAACATGCTTATCAATACTTGGATTCCTATTGATATCTGATTCTAGCACTAATGGAGGAAAAATAGGGGTTGAACTCAGGGAAATTGCAACATACTTTTTTGTTCTACACCAAAATGTTCAGAAAAATCGGCTGAACTACACAAAAATAAATCCAACAAAATCCCTCTTGCACAAGTGTCCCAAACTTGTCCTTGTAGGGGCAAAGTGAGGGGAGATCGAATTTTGTGTTTATAAATGTTATGGAGTTTGAATAATCGTTTCCTATCAAATCAAGCATGATGAATCCAAACATGACGCCAGAAATTCAGTTTTCCTCATCAGGGTATCAGTTTTCACCTTCATGCAACGGGAGAGGGGCCGGTTAGTAAGCATATCATTAATTGACGGTTTCCTGCGTCTAAAGGATTATAGGTAGTAATAAAGTAGTGTATTGCCAAATGGGAGATAAAAAAGCATTTTTTACTATTTATCTGATTTCCGCCTCTAAGGGCCCTGTAATATGAGGGGTTGATAAGTATAACTTCTTGAAAAACAATTCTTTAACCGAGCTCGTAACTTCAGATCAATCATTTATAAATGGAACGTTTATAACTCAGATAAATTAATCACAAAAACATTTTGGTTTTAAAGCACAACCTAAAGCTATTTAGGTTGTTTTAGTTTGTTAGGTTTTTTCCTACTCGTCTATGTTTAGTCTTCATCCTGTCTTGCTGCAGTGTTAGCACATCAACGACCCTTTGCACACCCCGCAGACAAAGCTGCAGGGTAAACTGTTCCGACGGCAGCTGCATCTGAGAGACTCGCACCCGCCATTGCACTGGCACCGCACCATATTCGGCATATTTTCTGGTGTTGGTTGAAGCATCTGTCATAATGAGAAGATACATATTCTGTGACGAAGAGAGGCGCCAAATCGACTCTTCGGGTTTTGAAAAATTGGACCTGTCTTGCCACTTCATTATTTGCAAATAGCACCTTTGAAAGTGGTACTTTGTGGCAGCCAAAGTTGGTGGAAGCCGCTCAGCCTGAACAGAAGCATTTGAACTTGCAACCTGCATAGCAAATAACCGCAACTGCACATCCTTCAGGAACTTTTCATTACTTTTCCCTTTGTATATGCGAAGTAAAGCTTTCTCTCCAGCTTTGGTGATCCCCTGTTAGTTACATCCTGGTGTCATGAAGATCTTGCAAGCATTCTTAAAAATAGCATCTTTAAGTGACAAGGAAACCTCTGCTAATTTTCCTACCCTGTGAAGTCTTGATGTTGTATCGCAGCCAGACATTGCGTGGCAAACGAGTAGATTTTCTGCTGCTTCGGCTCCTAGTTTTTACTTGATTCTTTTTGTGTCATACAATCGTCGGTTATTTTCATGCGTGTCTGTCTGCATAAAGATATTACATGCATCAAGTTTGGTATGGTACAGCAGAAGGACTAACAGGTCAGTATCGTTCCCAATCAAAGTGGTCGACAAAGTTTCAGCACAACTGAGTGCAGTTTGTACAACTAAGACGTCGGCATCATCCTGAGCATGTAGAACTTGACCTCCTGAGTTCGCCAGCCTCTCAGTTAATAGACCGATGAAGTGTTGTTTATTTTTGGGACTTATAAAAATTTTCTCCTTACTTTTGACCATCTTCATATTAGGAGAGAATTCAATATTTGGACACGACAAAACTTTGGTTCTCTTCAGCTCTGTGCAATTTTTCGTCGTTGGTTTGTCAGTGTAAGACTCAAAATCTACCACTGCCTGACCAAAATGTCTTTTGACATAATCTACGTAAGATTCTGCCACCTTAGAGTATATAGTTCTGGCAATCCACGGTATTTTGTGGACTAGCCAGCCACCGTCCAAAACTCTCTGGGAGGCTGGTAATGTCACTGGACCAACGATCTCCTCAATTTTCATCAGTGCATTTGTTAGAGATGCTTTGTCGGCTGTCTTCAACACCTCGAACGAACTAAAGAGCGATGGTGGAAATGTACAGAGCTTGAACGACAGAACCTTGTTCAAATCAGAACCACTGGTTTTAGCCACTGCGGCTAGACGTCGGGAAGATTAGAGCTGGTTCGACAATTTCTCTTTCGCTATCTATCACCGCCGATGACTTCTCTGTCATAGTTACAGCTTTCTCCTTTCTCCTGAAAACATATTTATCAACTGATTTTGCTTCCATGTCCTTCAGGATCTTTTCTCCCCTAGATTTGGCATCGTCTACGTTTAGAGATGATGAAGCGCGGACACCGGTAACCACGTTCAACGGCTGTGAATCCTGCCGGAAGGGTTCTACGGGCTCAGTGTATCGAACCACCTTTTCTATATCCACCATATCTCTAGCTTTCCTCGAAGATACTGCTTCTGCGTGATTTTCAATAGCCAACTCTGCAAGGCAAGTCAGGTTCTGATGCGTTCTCGTAATATCCCGTCGACCTATCTCTAAATGTTACGAGTGTCCCTTTCCCATTTTAATCGGAAACAACTACTTGTTCGCCGTACTCACTGACTAGCAAATCCTTGGCTTGATGAAAGCTGTAGGCCGAACTATCACAGCCTGTTTCAGAGAGAATATGAACCATATTTGTTAGAATGACCGTCAGAGGTATAGGCTCTTCACTATCGACATAAAACTGAAGCTCTTCTTTGAGAGCGGCTTTCCCTGCACTATCGTACGGTCTTCCCTTGAGTTTCTTTGGTGGAGGCACGTGAATTATTTTTTCTTGACCACATAATTTTTGTGAAATCGCTTTTCCTGTCCTGAAGTTCACTGAGCATATTTGATGGTAAACGGCAGTCTCTGCATGAAGGTCAGAAGTCTTTGAATTTATCCGACCGAGCATTGTCATGGCCCACTGACCGTTGCTGCTCTTACATATTTCACTAATTGAGTGGTCGAAGCTATTATTTCGTACTTCATAAGCTTGAGCGAATTTACGACTTGGAATCTTGCATAGTTTCACTGCTTGACCATAGAATAGGCAATTTTTCGAAAAATCAAAGCGTGGAGCCGAAGATCTAGAACAGGGGGCTGCAACCGGTTCTTTTTGCTGAAGTTTCCTTTTAGGGTTTTTTTCTTGGTCGATCTGATGTCTGTCACAGAAGTTACGACGACACATGGCGTGGACTTCATTTCCGGTCGTCACGGCAATTGTACTAGCTCTTTCTTTACGTGTGTTATTAACGCCATCGGATCCTTTCTCGGATAATATGACTTTGTTTTCACCGGGTTTGATGCTGCTTTAGCATATCGTGCAGACCTTGTTCTCTTTATTGGCGGTTCTAGAAAAAAAGAAACTTCTTAATTTATAGCACTTTTTTATTGAGTTAATCCTGGCATAATCCAATCCTTTCAAAAAGAAAAAAAAATCAAGGATTGGTCAGCAATGGTGTGGTTCTTTATTCTGTGTCCTATTAGATTTGAAAGCTAAAAATGACTTCGAAAAATCAGCAAAAACTTGGTGATTTGGCAACTATGGAGTGTTTCTTTTTTCTTTGTCCCACTAGATTTAAAAGCTAAAAACTGTGAAAAATACTCTTTAATTACAATTTTTGTCATGGAATTTTGGAAAAACCTAAAGTTAATCTGAGCAAAGAAACTGATAAGAAATATCGAAATCGATATACCAGTTATCAAATATCGAAAGTAAAAATATCGATATATCGTTTATTCGAATTATCGCCCAACACTACTTTAGATCATTCAAAACGTGGACACAGGACAATTTATGTAACTTCAACCGTAAATTGATCGCTAATTATTTCAATCCACACTATTTTGAGTAAGGCTGACAAATGCTATCTTGGACGATCTCCAAGAAAAACATTTGACTTTATTGATCACACCATCCTTGTCCATTAACTATTAAATAGTTTTGGACTAACTTCTTTGAGAGTTATGGATCTCATCTTTGATCTCATCTTTCGAGTAGATTACCAGTCAGAAAATACCATAGTTGTCTTGCATTGTTTTGGAAGGTATTATAATACCAAACTATAAGCTCTGACATCCTCCCCGTTTACTCTGGGGCTCCTCGGCCAACATCGTGGAGATCACCTTTGTATTTTGTTGGGATTCACATTATCAGTGATAATTTCAATTTAGACATATCCTTATGGATGATTAAATAAAAACAGTTTTTCCACTAGAAGTAAGGAGCAACATTAAAACTTAAAACGAACAGAAATTATCAACCAAAAAATTTAGCTCAGCTGCTAGGTTTAAAAGGAAACTCGTATGTTTTTTTTATTATTTGTTTATGTTTATTTTATTATTTTAAAGGTTGGGTTATTTTATGTTTTGTCTGTAATGCATTATACTGTATCTCCATTTCTAAATAAGCCGATATATGAAAGTGATTTGGCGGGGAGCATGAAAATTTTTAGCCCAACAGTTCCATAAACAACGATGGTATTTCGTTAAATAAACACTGCTTATTAAACGACATATTTGATAATTTTTGTTTCCAGATCCGTAATTAAAATCACATTCGCCACCTGGGAGATGACACCCCCTCCTCAACCTCTTCATAGAGTTTTGGCTGTTTCCTGAAGTTTTCACGTATTATCTGGCATTATATTTCTAAGCCTATGACATTCTATTCCTTTGGCATTCTATGCCTCAGCTAACTGTTTAAAGTTCGTTAGCTTCTTCTGAGTAAATGTTTGCGGCTTTTTAAATTTCTTTGAAGTGATTTTTTCGAGCTGGTCAGCTGGTTTATAATCTCCCACGAATCAAATTACGCATAGTCTAAAAAGAATAAAACAAAACTAGTTGCGTTCAAATGGGCGTGAAATATTTTTGTATTTGAGTTTGCATAAGTGCTTTCTCGCAGGAAACAGCATATCAGTGCAGTTTTATTCGTTTGTTTTATCGAAAAGTTCTTGCCAAAATTTATGCTTTGCGGTTGTATTTTTATTGATGTTGTTTTTTTCGTTATGGTTTTCATAATCTAATAGCGAAAATTCCTAAGAACGAGAATTTCTGGACTAAGGTAGGTTGCCTTCAAAAATAGACTACAAGAAGAAAAATGAAAAAGAACAGAAGCGAATTTATTTGAAAACTCATAAGCTTTAGAATTATCATATTTAATAAAGAAAAATCTTAAAAAAGATAGAGTTAGAGTTATCTTAATCTAAAATCTTAGAGATAGAGTTTGTTTAGCGTAAAGAGCGGGGCTTTGATGAGGAAGCAGCCCCTTTCATATACGAAGTAATTTCTTTTCGTTTTAAATTCTAATGTTGCTCCTTACTTTCAGCTAAAAAACTTTTTTTATTATTTAATTTCTGAATGTTTTTGAATCAATGTATGTTTTGATTTTGACTCTCCGCAGAGGAATAATTAACACGAAATTTGGAAGTTTTTTTTTGGCTAAATGGCTTTCTCACAGTTTTGATCGAATGATTTTGAGAAAAAAGGGAACGGTAGAGGAAGCCTAGTTGCCCTGCGATTTTTCGGTTACTTAGAAAGGCAACTAGAACTTTTAATTTTTTACGAATGTGTTTATTAATAAAAGATAAACGTAACTTATAAATTAGCTTACGTAATGAACTTTTGTAATCTCATGTTTTTATTACACATATGAGGGGTTCACCCCCTCTTCAGTACCTCGCTCTTTACACTAAAGATTAAATTTTGTCCCAATTCATCAAGAATGACCCCTGAATCACAAAAGCCGTAGAATAAATAGTTGAAATCACTAAAAATACTTTAGCGTGAAGAGCGAGGTATTAGGAGGAGGTGAGCCCCTCATATGCGTAATAATTTCTGTTCGTTTTAAGTTTTAATGCTGCTCCTTACTTCCAGTTGAAAAAAACTTTTCATCTTTATTTTCTCATTGCTTCTTTTAAATAATTCTAGAAAATCCTGCCCTCCCTTCATGGAAATTTTCTTCCCCCATGACAAATTCCTCGATGGAAAGCTCCTCCGCATATCCCCCGCTCGCCAACCCCTCCCCCAACCAAAAAATCCCCCTGAAAACGTTTTTACACTTCCCAATAACCATTACTATATGTAAGCACTGATCAAAGTTTGTAACTTTTAGCCCCTCCCACGGGGACTGTGGGGGAGTAAGTCGTCCCCAAAGACATAGTTATAAGGTTTTTCGACTACACTGAATAAAATGGCTATCTCAGAATTTTGATCCGTTGACTTTGGGAAAATAATTAGAGTGGGAGGGGGCCTAGGTGCCCTTCAATTTTTTGGTCACTTAAGAAGGGCACTAGAACTTTTCATTTCCTTCTGGCAAAAAATACAAAATTCCACATTTTTATAGATAGGAGCTTAAAAATTATACGATAGGGTTCTTCGATACGCTCAATCTGATGGTGTGATTTTCGTTAAGATTCTATGACTTTTAGAGGGTGTTTCCCCCTATTTTCTATTATAAGGCAAATTTTCTTAGGCTCGTATCTTTTGATAGGTAAAACTAAACTTGATGAAACTTATATATTTAAAATCAGCATTAAAATGTGATTCTTTTGATGTAGCTATTGGTATCAAAATTCCATTTTTTAGAGTTTTGGTTAGTATTGAGCCAGGTCGCTCCTTACTACAGTTCGTAACCACGAACTGTTTGATATGTTTACCTTAATGGTAATATACGGCTCCTTTTTCAGTTTTCAGTGTCATTTTGACTTAATTTAGGAAGATTGGCTCTGGATCCTCCCCGAGGATTCTGGCAAAATTACGCCACTGATTTTTAACTAAGCTAAATTTTTTTAATAAAAGGGAAACTGATTTGATAGATATAATTACTATCTTCGTTTTTTTTAAACGGTGAATCAATTGCAACTATCTTGTCCAAGTCTTCACTGTGCCGAAGAAAAAATATAGTAGTTTTCATTTTTTTTTTTTTTTTGTAAAAGGTTCTATCACGATATATCTATCACTTTCAAATTGCTATCCTCAAAGATTTTATATTAACTATACTCCTAAGATTAAAAAAATGTATATTAAAAACCTTAGACTAGGTCCCACGGGTGGCACGCACATACATACACGTATGCATGGTTTTTTTTAGGGGGGGGGGATTAAATTTTGGGGGGATGAAATAGTAATAATAAAATAAAATTAGACTTTACTTGATAACTTGAATGAAAATTGCTTAGAAATTCAAGAAATTTTGAGATTTTGGGGTTGGCCTGAGCCCTGATGGCTCAGGCTCATCCCCCCCCCCCGACATTTTGTGAAATGTTTAATTTCTCCATGGTATCTTGGGATTTCTGGCAAAAGTAGGATATTTATTAAGAATCTAGATACATGTGTGAAGCCTTTTTTGGGGGATTTTACAGCATACAATTATTCGGTCATATAATACAATCATATAATATATTATTCGGTAATATAATATTTTACGACGGTTTAGAATCCAATTTCTGCCTGCACCAGTGGACTAATAAAATATATAGATCTTAATTTCTTTCTGTCTGATTAAAGTTTGTCATACTGGTGGGACTGAGCTCCCTAGCTCGTGTATATATGTGTTGTTTCATCGTACATTTTTTTTCTATTCTAGCAAAAACTTTGTCGACGAACGGAGGCGATATTTGGAGCTGGCGAAATCAACTACTAACCTTAATCGTAGGACTAGCATCCTGTCGCGAAACTCTCTTATTCCAGAGCCAAAGATAGAAGGCGGTGAAAATAATCTATGCAGGGCAGGCTTCCTCCTTGGTTTGACATGCAAAGGCTCAAAATTGGATGCAAATGTGCTGTTCAGTGTACCTGAAAATGTTAGTTTTTTTCTTTTTTCCAAACCCTTTAGCATAAGAAGAATCCACGAAGAAAGTAAATTTCATAAAGGAATAAAGAAAATAATAATCAAACAATGATGATTTTTTAACACACACGGTAAAATTCTAGTTAATTGACTTCTTGCTATCTTGGAAAGTGTTTAGGTTAGGAAAATGGAACTTTCAGGGATGGGTCTACAGGCTAAAGTATGTCCTGGGAAGGTATTTTAAAGTACCCATCTCTACTCCTTCTCCCTCTGGAGGGCCCTGAAATTTGCCTACATGACAGATTTATACCTATTGAAATTTTGACAAAATAACATTTTACCTTAATTTTCAGTTACCAGTTGCCCTTTCTCTGCCTTTAGTTCTGAAAATGCAATTCCTGTTATTTGAGTAGAATTTTGAGCCATATCAAGTTTTTTTTTTAATTTAGGAAATGTATTTGCATATCTTTAAAACCTTATAAAATAGAATTGAGCAAATTTATGAAGCTGAAAACAATTTTGTTGCACTTCAATTAAGCAGAAAATCTATTCTGCAAGGTTTCATTTTATAGCACACATATTTTTAAAGGTCATCAAAGGTCAGGGCCCTCTAGAGGGAGAAGGAGTGGAGGTAGTTGCTTCAAAATACCTTCCCAGGACATACTTTAGTCTGTAGATTCATCCCTGAAAGTTTCATTTTTCCTAACCTAAACCCTTTCTGAGATAGCAAAAAGTCAATTAACTAAAATTTTACCACACACACTTTCTTGAATACTATTTCTCCTACTTACTTCTAAGTGTCTAGGCTCACCAAAAAGTACTATGAAAACTTGTTTCTTCCAAAGGATATAAAAGACGCATAAGCTGTAATTGAGAAAAGGATTATTTTGGAGAAAAAATATCTTCGAAATGCATGCTATGGGGAAAAAGAGGTAACAAAAACGGTGTAGGCTGTTCATATGGCTTTTTAAAGGAATAACTTTTAATTAACTACTGGTCGAACTAATAATTAGGACAGGAATTTAATTAACCTGCTTTGTAGATAAAAGAAAAATCAAACGCGTGTTTTTTTTTTAAGTAAGAAAATGAACTAGTTAATATTTTTTTTTATCCTGGCTATGCATTTAAACCAAAGTTTTCGATATAGTTCTTTCTATGAATATAATTTGTTTTTTATATAAATTTTATATAAAATATAGTTTATTACAAAAATGTGATTATTCATAACAATAATTTTTGAGACCAAAACGGCTAAGCATGATCTCGTTTGTCTTCGTTTTATTATTTATAAAAAAAGATTCAGAGTTTTTTTATTAAGAGATATATGCTATAACTGAGAAAGGAATTATTCAGAGAAATAATTTCTTTGAAAAGTAAGTTATTAGAATATAAATGCAACGAAAATAGTGCTGAATGAAAATATTGGTTTGGAATGAATAACTTAAATAATCATTAAATAAATAATTATTAATAACTGTTAAGTAAATAATGACCAAAAATAGTTGACTTTACAGGAATAAAATTAACATATTTTATTGATTAAAAAAGATCCGTTATTGTATATATTTTTTATTTTTAGATGAAGAAAATGAACTAATCATCACTCTTAGCCTACTCAGTACTTAAAATAGAATTTATGTTATAAGGTAAGTTATAAGGGTACATATCTAACGAAAATAATGCAGACTCTGCCTAGATATCTGACGAGTAACTTTCAAATAATTAGTGACCAAATACAATCGACTATATAAGAATTACGCGTCTTTTAGATAAAAGAAAAAATACAAAAAAAAACAAATTAATAAACTTAGAGTGCAAATTATTTATGTATAATAAAATATACAAATCCTTGTAGGCTTATTAATTAAACACGAATTTGGAAGTGACATAACTCAACAAAGACATGTTTTTCCAAAAAAAAAAATCATTTGGATATTTAAATCTTTTATTATTAGCCTAACTTGGATTATAGTTAGTTATTACAACCCTCCTAGGTCATAATGCTTTGATAGTACAACCTTGTAGTACTTTATAAGCTATGTTTGCTCTATTAATGATATTAGTTATCTCCATCATTGAAAATCAAAGTGAAACATCGAATTTAATTCCACAAAAAATGACCTAAATAAAAGTATCAGCACTTGGTGACCGTCAGATTACCTATGTGACCGTCAGGTGACCGTGCTAACATTATGGATTTTTTATGATAGTTGGAGTTGAATTTTTTAAAGTTACTTACATTCACTATTTGAAAAAATATTTTAAAAAAGGATGTGGTTTCATTGAAGTTTGTTTTGATGTTTTTGAAAAAAGAAAACAACTTTTTGCCCTGTTTTTCGGGACGGGGGGGGGGGGAGCTCGATCACTATTAGAACTAATGAATTGTTTTCTCACAATTCTAGTTTTTCATATCATTTTGAAAGGTAGGTCAGTCATATGAAAGCTCTTTTTCTTTTCTTGTAGTATCATGATAGTTAGTTCTGAATATGATGAAGGATGGTCCATCGTTGTATAAAACACAATTTAAATGGTCAGTCAGCGAACCTGAGAATGTGAAACTAAAAATAAGCAAAAATTAATGCTTGTTTGAATAACGTTTATTTTTAAATTTAATTTTCTAATCAACAAGATGTTGAAACTAACAATAATACATTATTATAAGTAACGGTGGATTATATCAATATTAGAGGTGAAAAAGGTAAAATTTGAACTGAAGAAGTTCCGTCGGTATTCATAATTGACATAAACTCGCCATCACCTGTCCTCGTTATGTTGTTGTAACCTCAATAATTAGCTATTGTTTTTATAGAATTTATGTGTCTTTCTTAGAAAAAGAATGAATTCTGCTTCAAATTGCTCAAATTTCAAAATATTGAATGACTGATAAAACAGTTTGTGGTAATGAACTGTAAGTAGAAAACAACCAGTGCCAGTGTTAACCAAAATTCTAAAGAAAGGTATCTTCATAAAATGTATCTTCATAAAAGGTATCTTCATATGTGTTGCTGTGAATGTCCGGAATTGGTGAATGTCTGAAATACTTTTTTTTCTCCTTGGATTTAATCAACGTTGCCAGTCAACTTTTTAAGTTTAATGCAAGGTTTGATGATTACAGGTTCGATCGGATTAGGTTTTTAACCCATTTCTGATATTTATAATCAAATTTGAGCCTAACCTGGACTAACATAATCTAGCGTAACTTTAACTTTTTCTGCTATGATGGCGTAACCATCACAGCTTGCGTAAGACTGAAAAATCTGACTCGCAAAGCTAATTGAATCCAAGGAGAGAAAAAGGAGTTTCAGATATTCACCGGTGAATTTGGATATTAACCAGATTTCAGACATTCACGGTGAGATATGCACGAAATAAATTTGCTTTTCATGGCGACTCTAGATGTATGTAAATTAATAAGATAAGATGTTCATTTCATAAAATTTCTACCACAAGCCCCGAAGGACCCGATTTTGAACTCCGGGCTCAAAAAACAACTAACAGCAAAAAACACCAAACGAAACTGGTCAAACAAAATAATAAAAAGCAGGTAAAACCGATTAAACTATATTGAAAAATATGAA
This sequence comes from Artemia franciscana, assembly GCF_032884065.1. NCBI lineage: Eukaryota > Metazoa > Arthropoda > Branchiopoda > Anostraca > Artemiidae > Artemia > Artemia franciscana. Next base: position 47,326,294 of record NC_088864.1, on the reverse strand, counting down.
TTTTGAATTTTAATGGGTGATCAAAAACATAAAAAAGGAAAACGCACAAATATATACAAAACATAGGCAACACTTGTATAAGTAATAATAAAGAAGATGCTTTGTTAATTTTTTCAGTAATGTGAGGGCCAAAAAAAGTTTTCATATCAGGAGGAAAAGATATTAACGGGTGGTGGAAAAGATATTAACGGGTCCAAAAACAACCCGAGGCGGGCGGAATCTAGATCGCGGTTGTCAACTTTCACATTTCTCATGTAAAATACAGTCTTTTTGTGTTGCGAAAGCAAAACTTTGGTCTTGTCTTTCTTTTTTTTTTTTTTTTTTTTTTTTTTTTTTTTTTTTTTTTTTTTTATCATCACCCTTATTTCTGCATATTCCTAGAAAGTGGCAAGGCTCTTACCTCTTCGGTTTTTACGGAAAGTGTGGACCTTAGGCCGGATTGATGAATATGACTTTGCATTTTGGAAAGCTTTGTAGAAATCTTGCCTGGGACCAAAAAATCTATTGTTCTACCCATTTCTGTTCGTGATTCCAGCTGAGTTCAGGCACGTACGCAGGGGGGGGGGGGGGTACGCAGCCCCCCTCCCCCCCCCCCCCGAAATTTTCTGAAATGTTTAATTTCCCCATGGTTTATTGGGATTTCTGGCAAAGTAGGACATTTATTAAGAATCTAGATGCATGCGTGAAGCCTTTTTTGGGATTTTACAGCATACAATTATCTGGTCAAGTCACTGCCCAATTATTAACCAATTGAAGTAATTATCAATTATACGGTTTTTTTTTCGTAAAGAGAGTTTGCTTTCCACAGCAAAATATAATTATCCTTGACATTAGGGCGTTTATCCCCCCTTTTCAGGATAAAGTACAGCTTTTAATGGATCAATTTTGGAAACTATCATTTTTCATTAAAATTGACGTTTTCGCAATAGAAGAACTACCCCCACAGCACCCATATTGCACTGTTAACCCTAAAATTCCCCTTTCAGTGGGATATAATAGATTAATCACTAGTTCTAAATCACTATGAACATAACCTGAGCCTAAAACGTACTTTTGAGGCTTCAGTCTTCTTCCCCCCATCCGCTACAATACTGCAGATTAAGGTTAATCTGTATTTTTCCGATATACGTGCTTTTTGCATTTATTTAGTTGCTAAATAAAAAAAAGTGCTACTTTATATCTGCTGTTTTGAAGGTTTTGGCCCCCCCCCCTGAAAAAAATTCCTGCGTATGTGCCTGGCTGAGCTTATCATTCGGTTTTTTGCCCTTGGAATTGCGGTAAAGAAATGGTATCAGATGTACCTTTTAAACTTTAAAAGTTCTCTCATTACTAAAGAAATTAGAGTTTATCCTTTGCTCCTTTCTAAGTGATGACGTTAGGAACTTGGCCTATGGCAAAAAGGTCAACTTTTGAACTAAGACAGATAGATTTTTTTTTTTCGACGGCAATCGGTAGCTCTTGATGAGCTGATCAAAGCAGATGTCATCCAATTTTTGATAGAAAAATTCCTTCATGAGATATATCAGTTTGAAAGTTTAAAGGGGTTGACAACTTCAATAGTAAGGTACACACTGAAACCAAAAATAGGCCGATACAGAATGGTACCTAGTATTTATTTTAAGATCCTTACAGATTAACAACTTCAGTGTTTAATCGAAGCGAGGAAACAAAACCAAAGTGTTGCTCTTGCAACACTTTACTTGGCGGAGCCAACAATGGTTGCCACAACACCTCACGTTGCCCATGCAAAGCAGACCTAGTTTTACCTCAGAGGGGATGCGGAAGTGTGAAAATCACTATTTATTGTTTGTCAGTTTCATTTGTTTCAAATATCAATAGTTGCCAACCTCGTCAGAAGTGCATTTAATCAAAGGAACAGGGTTGCCAACTAATGCACTTTTCGTGTGAAATGCACTCGTTTTTCCTCAGAGGGGATACGTGCAAATTTTTTGACTTGCACTCTTTTTTAGCAAAGCCACTCTTTTTTTGGCCTTTTCACTCTTTCCACTCTTTTTAGACGTCGGCAGTTGGCAACCCTGATCTGGGTGCAAAGTATCTTTTTGGGAAAACCTCCTCCGTGCGTGGGTTAGTTATTGCATTTTTTTTGTGCAGGAGTAAGCTCTCCTTTACTCAAGCTTTTTACCAACCTAATATTTTTTTGTTTTGTTTTTTTTTGTCTTTTTATTTTCTTCATTTTTTTTCGCTGTTCATTTTTTCATACATTACAAACTCTTCAAAATTCTACTGATAACAAAAGGGCTGCACCTAGTTACTACCAAATTTCCTGTTCAAAAGTTGTTTTGACTTCTGTCCCGGCTTGTATGAAATGCTAGAAAGATTGAACTATTGCCTCCCAAATCCCTTTTTGCTATTTCGAAAGCTTAAACCATACCATCCTTATCAGAAACAGGTATATACTGCTAAGTGAAGCTGAAATTATTTATTGCTTTTTCTCAGTTTCCTGTAAAATTTCGCGGTCGCAATTTGTGTAATTTTAAGATATTTAACCATAACTACAAATATGCCATTTTTGAATTTATTTAATATTCCAACGGCCTCAAGCCATTTTTTTGAACATCTAAGCCGCTGTTATTCTTTGAATTTTTTTTAAAACTTCTTTGCTCCTTTTCAGATTGTTATTGATGAAGGACTTCGTAAAATGTGCTTCCCTGATGCCCTTCATTGGGAACCGTTTGGTACTGCCCTGGACTATTATACAATTGTATTGACGAAGGAAAATGGAGATCAGTACTTTGCTCATTGTCATCGTGTCAAAATTGAAGGCTTCGACACAACAACACCTTATTCTTATTGTCTTATTAGTAGTCATCGATGTACTGCCTTTTTTAAAGAGGTCTCCCTTTTTCTTTTTTTCTTTTTTGGTGTTGGTCTCTCTTTTTTCTGTGTTTCATTCCATATTTTCTGCTTCTTTGTTCTCTTTTTCATTGTCTTATGTGAAATCGTAAAATCTGATTAGTTCGAAACGGGATTTTTTTTATATATTCGTATTCGTTTATTTAAATAGCTATCGTAGCACTCAAAAATGAACGCTAAATTACGCTACTTTTACAATCACAAAATTACAATTAACACTTGTTAAATGCTCTTACGAAATATGGTACAAAGGAGTTTGCGAATCTGTTCGTACGGCACTTGACTGGTTCTAGTTTGTTGTAATGCCTAGTATGTCTGCTGATTGATGCGGATGGTGGAAGTATGGATCGGTGCTTCTCGTTTGTTAATAGTGATTTCCCAAATTTCATTATTAGCTCATGTCTTCGGTCGAATAAGGTGGGCAAATTCAAGAGCTCAAGGGCACTTTCGTAGCTGCTGAAACTGGGTCCAAGTATTATTCTAGTAGCGCGTTTTTGGACATGTTCTAGTTCAAATAGCTTGTTCAAATTTATTTCAGATAGCTTGTTTGGAATATTAATTATAATATTGCTCTGATGCACTGGAAAAATGATTTTTTCGTGCGTAAAAAAACCTCATGAAATAACAGCGTGGTGTTCACACTGTAAGGTTGGCTATCTGAAATTAAAATAGGATTTACTGTAAAGGGAGGTACAGATTGTACTACATTCCCTTCGATGGATTACAACGGGCCCACCATGTTTTGTTAATTTGGTGTTTCTTGAACGAAAAATTATGTGAATTTAAAAAAAGAGGACTGAAAAACGGTCGGTTTTCCTTTTTTATCTGGTAAATTCCGAAAAAATCTGGTAAAGGATTCGAAACCTCAGATCAATTTATTTTTCTCTATAATTGTTTAGAGTATGAGCCTAAAGCAGATTTTTCTAACTCTTACCACCCAGGGCTGTTCTAACTATGTAACTGCTTGTTACAGTCGTATGAATAAATATGAACAAGATAACAGCAATAACTTTAATCACAATCACGCAATAGTTTGTGACCTCGGCAAGCTGTTTACTATTACAAGTGGACTGGGTCTGACACCGATTGACCGAGATTGATATCCAAGCTTAAGCATAGAGTAACGAAAAGATTCCAGTACCTATTTAAAAATAAATGGTTACTATACTTTGACAGATGAAAAAAATCTTAACCGCAAGAAATATCTTGTACATTATCCCAAATAAGCTACAAAATACAAGTGTAACAATAGGGAATTTTTTTCGAAAAGACATTGGAATGCGAACTTTAAATGAATATTTTGACCCTATAACCAAGGGCCGTCCTAAACAAAACAAATGAAAAAAAAAACTTAAAAAAAAATCACATTAAAATACGATCATTAAAACTAAAATATTTTTAAAACAGTCCTAGCATCATTACTTCATGGATGTTCAATCAGGACTGGTACATCAAGTGAGGTTAAAAAGGTAATTCGTTCAAGTGAAATAGAAATAGTTACATATAAGCTTTCAATGCTAATCTAACCTCTTTGGCAGCTAGCCTAGAAGGTCTATCCGTAAAATGCTGAGTGGCATTGTTTACTGGTTTTGTAATGTAATTTGTTAAATTGTCTTTTAATTAAATTTGTGTATAAGGCATTTATTGAGTATTCCCCCAAATCCCTATTTAAAGAAACACTATTATTTAGTTTGAGTCTAATGTCAATTGCCTCTCGAACAACCTGTTTTATGCCTAAGCCCTTGCTAATAAGGGAAGTTTCTTCAAAGGTATTTTATGCCTAGTGTTATCAGAAATATGGCTGCTTAAAGCAGAATCGAAAGAAGTATTGGTACTATTAGAATTTAAAGTTTTAGTTATATCGTCTCTGTGCTGTTGTAGGCGTTTTATCTGAATTCTGAGGGGTTGTGTCAAAATTGTAGCTGTCACAGTCACATGGTATTTGATAAACCCCTCTTTGGCGATTAACTGGTGTTTTATCTTTAACAGAGTTTAGGAAGTTCATTATTTTAAAATTATTCTTAAACACTATATATAGGTTATTTTGTGTGCAAACTTTGTTTTAATTTGTGGTGACTTTTGGGACATATAGAAGATAGATTATATTTGAGGGCTTGCCGGGAGCTTCACACGGTGAAAGACCCTTGATTTTATGGCAGTGTCTTTCCAGGCTACGGCTAATTGTATTATTAATAAAGGCTATAGGATACCTGTTGCCAAAAAGTATGTGTCTGATGAAGTTTAGTTCATCTGTAATTTGAGATTCAGAGCAAATGTTTTGGGCACGATCGACGAGAGAGGTTACAACAGCTCTTTTAACTTGTGGGGGGTGATTTGATTTAAAATGAAGATATCTGTTATTTTTTGTAGGTTTTCTGTAAATAGTAAAATCTAGTTATCAATGCTAGGAATAATTAATACATCTAGAAACGGTAATTTATTTGCAATTTCGATTTCTAATGTAAACTGTAGATTTTGGTCCTGTGTATTAAAGTAATCTGTAAAGCCCCTAAGTTCATCTTCCTCATAATTACAGAGTGATATTACGTCATCCATGTAACGTCCCCAATAAATATATTTAAAAAAATATGAATTTAAAGCCGAATTTTTGAGACTTTCCACATAAATAATCGCCAGTAACCCGGATAGAGGTTAGGTTAGGTCCCCATCGTTAGACCCTTTATTTGTGGAAAAAAAAATTACGGAATTGAAAATACATTGAATACTTATTAACAAAGTTTAACTAGGGACATTAAAACCTCGCAGTCTATTCCTGCTGCTGAATCGTCGATTAAATGATAATATTTTCCTATTTTATTTTTTTAATAATTGCTCAGATATTGCCACATCAATATATGTTTACATAGAAACTATGTCAAGCTACTTAGTATTGTTTTATTTGAAATACTTGCATTTTTAAGTTTTTCCACTAAATTTACCGAACTGCGTAGGTACGATTTTTGGGAATAGAACAAAGGTTTGAAGGCTGTACATACCACTTCCCAACATTGGAAGCAGGGGTTTTCGTCCATACTACAATAGACCTTAAGGAAATGCCTTCTTTATGTAATTTTCGTAAAGCGTAAAATTTTAGATAGAAGCTACCATCGCCTCTTACACATTCCCCCCCCCCTTATAAACACACAACCACACTTCAGAAAAAGTTTAGAGGAAAGTAAGTCAAAATCAACAGGTTTTGTTCAAAACACAATTTGTAAACTGCTAAAAATAAGTAAATAGACTCGATTGATAAGCAACAATCTCGTTATAATTTGTAATCCGGTTAGCTGCTATTACCCGGGAATTGGGTCTGATCCTGATTTACTGTGTTTGCCATCCAAACCTAAACAAAGAGTATCTATTAGATTGCATTACCTATTTAAGAAAAAATAAATGGTTACCTTTCTTTGCCAAATGGGATAAAAATCCTCAGTGCCAGAAGTATCCTGAAAATAATCCTCCCGCCACACATATACTTCAGAAAAGGCTATGAAGAATGTCAGCTAAAATGATGAGGGTGGCGGTATTTGGGTCAAAAGAGACTCTTAGGCGTAAGCGTAAATTACGTGTAATCTGACCAACGTTGCCTCTTTACAAAGGAAAATTCCCGAACAAAATCCATTAACTACCTTATCAGCTAAAATGATCAGGGTGACGGTATTCGGGTCAAAAGAGACTCTCACGTGTATTTAGTAGATCTGCTAAAAAGAAAGATTCCTATCTAAATAATCAGCGTACACTTAATTCATTATTCCTTTTCTACTTAAAAATATTATTCATATATTTGTTTTCTATTTTGGATTATTTAGTTGTGCGAGTTAATTATATTGTGAAATGAAGAACTTCAAAACTATCATTATATGTTTGATTTATCTTCATTGACTCTTTTTCGAACCTTGCTGAAGTAGGCTTAAAGGAAAAATCAAATAACTATGTACCTTTTAAAGAACTTTTAAGGTGTTGCTACGTATATTTTAAGCTTTTACACTCTTTTAAACTTATTCAGGAACAAGTGAAGATGTAAAGGCGACGTTGGATAACGAAAAAATTGGATCAGGTGGACAGCCTCACTTAACTTGGCATTATTATTAGTAAAGACGGCGGGAGGAGTTAAGATGTTAAAATTAGAACAGCCAAGGCTCAGAGTGTTTTTTCACAGTTAAAAAAAAAGCTTGGAAGAGTAGAGAAGTCTGCAAACCAAGATTAGAATTTTGGAAGCTACACTGATGACAGTGGTTAAATATGGCTCTGAGCCATGGGCGTTCCGAAAAGCGGATGAAGATTTGCTAGATGTTTTCCAGAGAAATTGCCAACCGAGTGTTCTGGCTACCCGGCTGACTGACCGTTTTTCAAACAGTAAGCTTTACGAAAAGTGTGGTCCAATCCCGCTTTGTAGGGCTATAAACAAAGAAAGGTTGAGATGGCTCGGGCATGTTTTGCGGAGGAAGGATGGCATATTGCCAAAGATTGTCGTTTTCGACCAACTCTCTAGGACTGAACGGAAAGCAGGTCGTCCGCGGTTGGGGTGGGAGGATGTCATAAAGAAAGATTTAAAGGAAATAGTAACTTCCTGGGAGGGTGTAAAGATGAAGCTTCGAATAGCTTGGGATGGAGGAAGGGGGCTGTGTTGGCTTCAGGTGGCCTGGTCATGCGGTGAGTTCTTAGTAGTAGTAGTAGATAAAATTCCAAGTATTGAGCTTTTATTTATGTTTATATGTTAACCTTGCTGCCTTTCCCTTATACTTGGACAGAATGATTCCAAAAACCGACGGCTTTCTTCCCACCAAGACAGAGCCAGACAATCTAATATGCAGGAAAATCTTGGCATTATAACAAATAACTTCCAACAAAAAGCAAAAACTAGGCAAAAGTCGTAACAATAATCCATAGTAAAAAATACAGAATAAGTGCTCAAACCAAATTAGAAGCTACATTAGTTGAACTTCCTTGCAGTAATTAATGTTAGGGCAATTGTAATTTAGTTTTTGCTTTATCTTTTCTTTTTTTTTCTTTTTTTTGTAAAGCCATAGAAATAACGGTTAATTAATAACATGAAAATAAAATTTAAACTTACCTTAGTGGAAGTTCCTTGGAGTGATTGTGTTAAGGCCTTTTTTTTTCTTTTTTATCACTTAACTGCGAGTTTTGCTTTGCTTACTTTTGCTTTACATGATTTGCTGTTATATATTTTTTTTTGCTGAGACCAGATAATGTAGAAATATATGAATAGATTAGTTTGTCTTAATATGAAAAAGTCTTCATTTCTTGGAATTAGTCTGCCCAAGGGTCTTCTCCTCGATGATTAATGACCCATGAGGGAAATATAGCTAGAGAACTGGCACGCTTTTGTGCTTTTTTGTGCCTGGCCTCGGTTAGCTTTGTGCCTCGGCGAATTAGTAGTAATGAAATAATGAAAAATTTGGGAGGGGGAGAACATCTAAGGATGTTAAATCAAAACTCCTTGGGTGTGTTGAAGGGGATGTTGAACTATATCAGAATACACTATGTACGTCCATGTTGTCAAAGAGCGTACTCGTAATATCTCAAGTACAGCTAAGGGCTTTAAATTGAATTTCTTAATGAATGTTGTTTGGGATGTTGAATTTAATCAAAAGATATGTAGATGCATCCAAACGGACGCATATGTGATGTTTCAGGAACGGCTGAGGGTATTAAGTTGCAACTTTCATGTAATGTTGAGGGGTATATTGAACTAAATCAAAAGCCGCTGTTCATCCAGGCTATGGAAAAGACGTATTTGTAATATCTTAGGAATGGATAAGGGTATCAATTTAAAACTTTCAGAGAGTGTTGAGGGTCATGTTGAACCAACTTAAAAGGCACTATGTGCATCAACGTTTTCAAAAGAGTGTATCAGCAATATCTCAGGAACAGTTATCAGGAGCAGGAATATTTAAGGCGATGTGGTGCCTTAAAGCATCACCCTATCACATCCATTATAAAATTTGCTAGTTTGTGTGATAAAACTATTTAGAATTGACTGGGCGGTTTTGCCATAGCTTATTATTTGGCTTCTATAAGAGATCCAAATAAACGACTGAAAAGTAAAAGCTGACACCTATTTTCCCGGGAATCTTAGAAAAACTACTGAACTTCTCCTGTTTTCTTTCGGAGATAGAGATGGTCAGGTCAAATGAAGTTTGAATTATTAGAATATGTGTAACCCTGTGTTTTTAATTAATTGGAGAATAATTTTGGCTTTAAAGTTCAGGAAAGGCCATTCCCTAAAAATAATCTTGCGTATCTGCTAGGAAAACGTTCGATATTATCTAAATTAAAATTACGATGAAATTATTGTAGGAAAACGTTAGAAATATCATCTTAGTAATTCCCCAGTTTTGAGAGTTCCCTGTGGTGCTACCTGCTCTGATTGAAAATCTTGCCGACACAGTGGATGTACTATTTATGCTTTAGGAACATTTGACAGACAGCACTTTGTTTAACAATTACTAAAAGATTATATTTTACTTGTTTTAAACTAGCTTCTCGTTAACTTTCCTAACAGTTGACACATTCAAGGTCCCCTATCAATTTTTAATAAAACTTTAAAGAAATATTATTTGAGTAATTTAGAAGCTTTAAGATTTTTCTGTGGCGCTGGAAAAATCTGCTTACGGGCCCTTTGTCTTTGAGATGGTCAGCCGTCGCTGAGGCTCGTAAAAGGATTTTTAGACATTGAATGGCCTTAACAGTTCACCAGTGCACGAGTTATTTTTACAACATTTTCATCTAATATATTCTTTATTGAGTAATTTATTTTCTTGTGCAATCGGACAAAAATTTAAAAAAATAGAGATGGAAAGAAAAGATAGAAGATCACAGACTTAAGGGTTTGTATACTACTCTTTTTTAAACTCTATTGCTATCTTTATTCTTATTGTGTTTTTAAGTTTTAATTCAAGTTCAAGCAGTTATCCTGAAATGTAAGTATTCCTAAAATTTCGCTTCATTATAAATTCCTTATTTTCTTTCAATGTCTTTTTCAATTTTCTTTGTTATTCTTCTTCTTTACTCTTTTAGGAGTATTAATCTCATTCTCATGTGTAGTCCATCTAGTCTTTGTATATCAACCTGTGCTCTTATTAATATTCTTTCGTTAAAGATTCTCAGTGAGCTGTCCAAATCTCATGGTCTTCCCCTTGAAGAGCGTCGATCTTTCATGTCCTATTTATGTTCCTCTCCCTTGCCACCTCCTGGTCGTGCCCTAACCATTCCTAATAAAGATCTCACATTGAAGCGTTCTTTTGATTGGAGGTTCTCAGAACTGGGGCTGGATTTTCTGTATCAGCGGTTAAATCAAGAGTCAAGTGCAAAAAAGTTCATTGATCTACTTTCGACACTTCTCCTTGAGAGAAAAGTGATACTTGTTGGAAAAAATGTCAGGTTAGAATTTCTTATTGCATTTTCCTTGATTTGCCAGTGACTAAGAATGTGTTCCATCTCTCAAATACCATTATTGATTATTTATTACTTGTTATAACCCTCAGCCTAAAATGTTAGCTAACAGCAAAGTTAGTACTTGTAATATATAAAAAACGGCTTACATTAAAGTCTGTTCTACGCTTATACTAATACAGATTGCAGAATGATACTAAAAAAAATGATTGCATACATGTACTGAAATAAAATCTTAGTTACATAGGTTTTTCGATCAGTATTCCTGTAGTGCAGGAACTCACCTTATATAGGTGAGTTTCCTTTACAAAGAAGTTCATAAAATATATTTATTACTAAATATATTTATAATTTTTTGCGGCATTGGCCCTGCGGTTTTGTGTGTGTCAATTATACTATAGTTTAGCTACTGGTTGCTAAAGTCAAATTATTCCATACAAAATCTAGGCATGATTTATGCCAGCATTTCTGCGATGACCAGTTACATATTTAAAATAATTTCTTAGCTAAACATGTATGAGTTTTATAGTAGTGTCTATCCTGGTGGAATACCGTTGGAAAATAAATTCAATTTAAAGTATTTGCATGAAAAGTGACTATCTATCTTTAAAGCTATGCTTTTAAACTGCAGTATATTGTCTCTAGTTGTTTTTCTTCTTTTCTTTACGGAGTTGCTTATGAAGTGATTTTTTCAATATTTTTATTTTTTCTAGTTATTTTGTTTTCTTTTTTCTCTTATTGATATTGAATTTTGTCCTAGCAAAATTAATCAGTATCTATATTTGAAGGTATCTCTCTGTGCAACTTTGTATTTTAGAAAAGAAGACTATTGGTAAAAAATATATTTTTAATTATTCTTAGTTTATTAGTTCTTTTACTGTATTCTTGTTGCTGACAGATATTGGATTTAGCTCAAATCATTTAATTGCTTGTGATTCCTGTATTACTTGTTTGCGAATACTCTTGCGAATCCTTCATTTCTGTTTATAATGGCTATTGTTCTGGAAGCGCAGAACTACATGTGTCTCTACTTGGTGTGTTTTTATTGGAGTAATTCTACCCATTCTAATCATAAGTAACTCTAGAATATAGATCCTACTAATTCTAGTTAAATTAGAGACTCCATATTTATAGCTTTTTTGTTACGCCGAAAGCATGAGTAGTTTTATGATTCGTACTCGTTTCCCTAAACATTTATACCTTTTTGAAACCAGATTAATGCGTAGATTTACAGTACTTATGGTTAGTATCCACATGCGCTTTAGCTATTCCAGTCATACGAAATTCAAGAAACTAGATTTCGGTAATTCTAGTTACTTTGAAACTACCATATTTATAGCTTTGTTCTTGCGCGGAAAGCATGAGTCGTGTTGTGATTTGAGCCCGTTTCCCAAATCCTAAACATATTATATCTTTTTGAAACCAGATTAATGCGTAGACTTACATTACTTATGATTAGTATCCACATCCGCTCTAGCCATTCCGGTCATACGTAATTCAAGAATCTAGATTTCAGTAATTCTAGTTACTTTGAAACTACCATATTTATAGCTTTGTTCTTGCGAGGAAAGCAGGAGTCGTGTTGTGATTCGTTATTGTTTCCCTAAATCCTAAACATTTTATAGCTTTTTGAAACCAGATTAATGGGTAGATTTACAGTGCAGTACTTATGATTATTATCCACATGCGCTTTAGCCATTCAGGTCATACGTAATTCAAGAATCTAGATTTCAGTAATTCTAGTTACTTTGAAACCCTCATATTTATAGCTTTTTTCTTACATGGGAAGCAGGGATCCTGGTGCAATGTAGTATAATCTAGTACCACTAATAGACATGGGATATGTGCCTCATTTATTCTTATAAACTGATTTGCATTCGGATGTCCTTCCTAACTAGAGCCCAACTTATCCAGCCACGACATCTTTGACTTTGTTCTCAAATAGAAAGCAGGGGCGTGATGTAATGGAGCGTAGTATAGCATCAGCGCTAGAACTGTAATGAAATTTCCCTCCATTTTTTATATTGATCCGACATCTGTACGTTCAAAATAAAGGGCTGAACGGATACAACATTTTTTTCGCTAAAACCAGTCGTGTTTGTTCAAAACGGGCGTATTTTACGCCGGCTTCCAAAGTAGGATTTCTTTCTTGGGTAACGCTCAGTTTGAGCATTCTTTTACACTAACTTTTTAGTTAAAGGGATTTTTTTACTATGTCGGAATATTTTCAATACAAGATTTATGGAATTACTTATTATATAAATTAATATGCTAATTGATTTCTAGACAAAGACAATTGTCTGTGTTGAGTGATCACGTTTCAGAAATTTGAATAAATTGCCAAGAATACGCGATTTTTTTGTGAAAAAGTCAGCTAATCATTTGCTCATGCACGCTCTTAAAAATGCTATGTCTGTCCAGTCCTTAACTGAGGCCGAGCTTTATATGGCCTCTGTATTTGTGGCTTTGTTCTTGCTTTGAAAGCAAGAATTCTAATGTGAACTAGCGTTGTGTAAAGCAGTAGTGGACGTTTTGTGGAATTGTCTCTTATTTTTAAATTACCGGGGTTATCTTGATATCCAGACTAATTGGGGAGGATCTTGCTTTGCCACCGTGTTTATTCAAGCTAGCATATCTTTAGTTTTGTTTTCATGTTAAAAGCATGGAATCTGATCTTGTGTAGTTTAGCGTCAAGATTCAAGTTTTAATAATCCTCATTTGTTCTTGTAAATCTATTCTAGTTATCTCGATGTCTAGATTTTTGCCGAAAAGAAAATGGAGTTGAAACAATTGTGTTAATTTTTTGTTTAAAATTGACTTTTGAAAATGGAACTTCAATTCCATTAAATCGCAAAAAGAGGCTAACATTATTTTTATACAATCCTAATAAGAGGGGTTAATGCCAGATTTGCCTCTCACTCAATGGGAGTATCTGTCTGGGTTTTTTCTACAATTAGTCATGACTTGGTGCCCACAACTTTTCGATTTAATTCAAATTTTAATTCAGTTAGTGACAAATAAAACCAGAATTAGAGCCGAGTATAGTATTATAAGTGGATCTTCCCAAATTTCTGCACAATTTTTTTTTTCTGACCAGTATCAAGCAGTTCGTGGTAACGAAATGTCAGTAAGGAGTGACGTGACTTAAAAGCAACCAAACTTTGAAAAACGGAAATTGGATATCAACAGATATATTAAAAGAATTGGCTTATTATGCTGATTCCAGATATAAAAGGCTAATTAAGTTAAATGTTACCCATCAAAACCTTAGATTAGAGCCGAACTAGAGCTATTGAAGAAGGTTGGGTTTGAAGAGAAAAGAGCTATATTAGTTGTTGTTTTTAGTGAAAGTAAGGGGTAAGACTTGTGTAAGGAAAATAAATAATTGTAAAGGCGTCAGTTTTTATTCAATATTGAAGAAGGTTGGGTTTGAAGAGAAAAGAGCTGTAGCAGTTGTAGTTTTTAGTGAAGGTAAGGGGTTAGGCTTGTGATTGGAAAATAAATAATTGTAGAGGCGTCTGTTTTTATTCAATATTGAAGAAGTTGGGTTTGAAGAGAAAAGATGCATTGTAGAATGAACCAAGGAGTAGTCACACGTAGCGTTTTTCGGTAATAATATTTTTTGTGATTTAAATAAAAGGTCCTAAGAAGTCCGAGAAAATATTGGATGTTAGTGAAGGCCCTTCGGTGTACATTCACGACCCAATTCTAAAAGAAAAACAACTACATCAAAATCTAATTCATTATGCTTCTTATGAAAAGTTATGCAACAAGTCTTATTGATTTCTCTTTCTTGTCAAAGCTTTCTTTCTGACGCACAACATATACTAAATGGGTTCATTCTATCCGTTAATTAAATAAGAAAAATTAAATAGTAGAATCTGTTTCATAGTTTGAATGGCTTATTATCATCAACCCCAGTTATGTATCCTCTTTATTACTTTTCTCCGTTGTATGTTTCATTGACCAATTGATTCGGCAATTGGACTGTTTAAGTAATATGAACCTACGGAATTACGGTCTTTCTGATTGAAAAAGAAGAGAATAAAAGGTTTTGTTTTGTTAGTTTAGTAGTTAATAATTTGGAAACTTGTTTGTTTGTTGTTGGGTTTTTTTTTTTTTCTCAGTCAGATCTTTAAAAAAATAAAAATTTTAATGGTAAATCTTGAAAAGAGTGCTTGTGAATTGTATTTATTTGGAATGATAACAAGGATGTAAAAAGTTTGAATTTCCTGGCATTGTCTTTGACGGTAATGTTGAAGCAAAAAACTCCAAAAGAAAGCTTGATCTTTGAAAAAAATTTTTGGAAATTTCACTGGAAAAATTTAATTCTCTATGAGCTATTTTGGTAGTTGTTCAGGTTCTAGAGATCTGAAAAATAATTTCTAGAGCATGCTCTAGTTTAGGCTACTTTCCTTTTCTTAGTGATTACTTTTTCTTTTGTCCAGAACGAATTTTGATTACACAGGTTGCAGTGGAAATAATGACCTATAGTTTCTTATTTAGTGACTTTTAGGACTATTTTTTTTATTATTATTATCGTGGGGTTTAGACATTTAGGATATGAAACCACACTAGAAAACTTTTTTGCATCTGTAGAAGCTTCATTTTGAAACTTCAAAATTCAAAAAGCTCAGTTTCGTCCCACCGTGCCCTTAATCTTGAATGAAAGAAAAGGTTATAGTAAAAAGCTGACCCAAGAAAGTGCATTCGTACTCAAGCCCGTTGACATTGGTTAATGTATAAATTTCAATTTTTGTGTTTTTTTTTACAGTGAAATATCTTTAGCTATACAAGGCTTGATGAATATGATTGCCCCGCTGGAATGGCAGTATAACCTTGTCTCTATTCTTCCCTCAGATATGGTACGGATGACAGAGTTACCGACTCCATATATAATGGGACTTCTTTCAGTTGACGAGGAAATCACTCCACCAGATTTTGTGAGTTTACCTTTGAATGCTCACTGCACAACAGTTGTTCGGAAAAAACTTCTGATTGTTAATAAAAAAAAGATAATAATAATAAACGGATATATTATGTAAGTCTGAAAACTAAATCTTTGTTCTACCGTTCAACATACAGTTAGTCAACATTAACATTATTCAATGTCTGTACCAGCTTATAAATTTAATAAGCAGAAAATTTCCCGACTGTGCTTTGAGCCAGCCTATGAAATCATCATCAAAACAAAATGCTTAATCATTGCCCCCCCCCCCCAAAAAAAAAAAAATTCACAACCAGGGATATAGCAACTACTAATAAATAAATGAAACTCAAAACGAACAGAAATTACAATAAATAGCCGAGTCAAACCCAAAACGAGCAAAAATTAACATTAGTACGGTATACATGCCTTCTCAAGACTGGAGCATAATTTGCGTTTTACAGAAAAAAAAAAAACGAATGACCGTGATTGTCAGTTTAAATTACATATACTGATATTTATTCCTTAAAGTTTTGATGATTTTTTATCTATGTAAGCAAAAAGTGTGGAACTATTGAAAACATGTTTTGTTTTCAGTAAAGCGCAAATTATGTTCTGGTCTTCAGAAGGCATGGGGGCTACCAGCCGTACTCATGTTAATTTTTGCTCATTTTGAGTTTGACTCGGCTATTTATTGCAATATCTGTTCGTTTTGAGTTTCATTTATTTATTGGTAGTGATTTGTGGCAGTTTTACGCTTGGAAGATTGTTTGACTTTATTTTCGCTTATTTTTGGCTTAATGGAGCTCGTTTCTTTGAAAAACTTGTTTTGCGTAAAAAGTTTTTCAAATTTCTGTTTGTTTTTTATTGACATAGTCTTTTTCATTGAAAAAAAAATAATGTTTTATATCTTATCAGTTTTTTCCTTTAAGAATCCATAGTTTGGGTTGCTATTTGTATGTTGGAGAAACTTTTTCAACAATTTTTAACCCTGGCACAAACAGTATCTTTTAATTTTACTTTATAACTCCTAAAGTTGACCTGAAAAATAAAACAATATCAGTCCCAAAAAATTCTATCTATGTTCTTTGACAACCTGGATACTGTTACACTCTTTTTATTTATTTAAATTATAGGAGCAGAAGTAATACTATTATTAGCCCCAAAAGCTTTGACTTAATGCTCACAGTAGTTCTCGATGTATTGCTGAGGTGTCTTCTCGGCAACCTCTAAGCAAAATGCCTTTTGATTTAGTTTAAAGCAACATTTAGTTTAAAGCATAATGGGCCAATTTTACAATTTTGAGGGTTGGCATACCCAATATCCCTAAAGACATAGTTGCTGGACTGTTCAACTATGCTGAACAAAAGGCTGTCTCAAAATTTTGACTGGATGTGTTTGGAAAATGAATGGGCTTGAGAATATCGCTGCTTGTCCTTCTTTCTCTTTTTACTCTCAAAAAGGGCACCAGAACTTTTAATTTTCAATCAAATTAGCTCCTTTACAATTTTCAATGATATTTCTAGCTGTTATAAAGTGGTGCGGTCTGTCATATTGCTTATATGCCCTTTTGAAAACCTGCATGCACACAGTCTTTTCTGCTCGTTTAAACTCCTCCTAAACTTTCCCTGAAAGTTTCACCTTAATAACCTTAGCGTCATTATTTAAAGTAACCGTAGTGGTAGTATTAAAAGTACAGACATAATGCCTTCTGGCTATTTCAAAATCCCCCAAAACATAGCCTTAGAGGTCTAACTTAATAATATAATTTGTTCTTCAGATATTTGTGCGTCTTTTAAAGTATTTTTGAAAGTCCACATGCTCATAGTTTGTTTTGATTTAGCTCAACATCCGCCTAAATGCTCCATAAAGCTTCACCTTAATGCCCTTAGATTGCACAGTAGCAATAATTGTAGCAGCATTAGTGGGAGTATGCGCATAACTTTCCCTTCGACACACGCTGAAAATTTTAGCTTAAAACCATCAACCGTTCTTAAAATATTTCTGATGCGTCCGCTTGACAACCTCTGTGGGCATAGTATGTTTAGATTTAGTTCCAATTAGTTACTATATATCCCAAAATTTTCTCCTTGATATCCTTAGCTTCAATAGCAGTAAAAGGAGTATTAGCAGTAGAATTAATTGCAGTAGCGTAAGCTTTAGTAGTAGTAGTAGTAATAGAAGCAGTTATAACAGCAACAGTAGTCGTAGTATGAGTAGAAGCAGTAGTACTAGGTTGAAAAATTTTTTTTTTGGTTAGTTCAACATCCCTCACAACAAGCCTTGTTAGTTTTAACTTCACACACCATACTGTTCCTAAGACATTGCTGTTACACCCACTTGAGAACTTGCATACAAACGGCGTGTTGTGATTCAGTTCACGTTCCCCCTCAAAATCATTGAAAATTTCACCTTTATAACCCGAGGCATAGCTGTGATAGTAGTCACAGTATTAGTATTGATATTACTAGTAATAGTATTAAGATATTGCGTTTTGATCAGCAGAACATTCCTCTCATCAAGTCCTAGATGTTTCAACATAATACAATTAGGCGTTGTTATGACATTGCTGATATGTCCTTCTAATAACCTGTATATTATCATATTTTTCTCTCTGTGCTCTTAGCATTACAAGTAGTATCAACAAGAGTAGTAGTAGCAGTAAATGCAGCAGTAACAATAGTAATAGCAGTAGTGTGCACATAGTGCCTTTTGATGAGATGATATTCCCTTTTAAGCATTCTCTGTTGGTTCCAACTTAATACCCAAATTAATTGTTGAGATACGCTATTTTGACAATTGGCATGCACGTAGCATTTTTTGATTTATCATCTCCCTTATCATTTCCTGAGTTTTCCAAACTGATATACTCAGTTATTCCAGTGTTACACCCTTTTGACAGTCCTTATACACATAACGTGTTTCGATTTAGTTCGAACCACTATCTGTAAGACTCACCTGAATGCAATTCGTCTTCTTGGAAAGTAAAGTTCAAACATGCATGCTTTTCTCAATAAAATATACTGTGTGCAATCAATGAACAAATTCCCTAACTTACTGCCCTTGCCCTGAGGACTTTGGGCAGGTTGACATCCCGAGAGACATAATTACTGGACCTTTCAAAAAGTCTGGACAAAATAGATCTCTTAAAATTTTGATCGGATACATCTTGGGGAATGATTGGCTTGGGTGGGGCTGATTGCCCTCCACTCATTTTTGACTATTAAAAGGGCACTAGAAATCAAATGAGCTCCATCCGATCTAAAGCTTATACGACCACTCGTTCCCAAAAAACCTTATATGCCCTGGGGCATAACTTACAACCCTTGCTCATGGGCTCTGGGGGATTGTGTCCACCCTAAAGACATTGCTATATGATTTTTGACTATTGGTAACAAAATAGCTGTCTCACAGTTTCAATTGAATGTGTTTTGAGAAAATAGGATGTCAGGGAGGGAGGCTAGTTGCTCTTCGTCATATTTGACTCTTAAAAGGGAACTAGAACTATACATTTCAAATTAAATGCTCTTCTAAAGTTAACACGGCCACCACTTCCATAAAAACCTGATATGCCTCTGGGGCATAACTTACAACCCTTACCCCCAGAATCTGGGGAATTCTATCGACCCCAAAGGCCTTATTATATGATCTTTGGACGATTTTTGAACAAAATGGCTATCTAAAAAGATTCTCGGATGCTTTTATGGAAAATAAGACGTAGGGGGGGTTTATATACAGCAAAATGTCGATTTATATGCAGCAAATTTTAGGTAGGCCCAAATAAATTTCGTCCTTTAAATTAAATCCTAATTTGAGTAAATCAAGACTAAACTTGGTCTGAATTCAGATTTATTCAAATTAGGATTTAATTTAAAGGTCGAAATTTATTTGGGCCTACCTAAAATTTGCTGTATATAAATTGACAGTTTGGTTTTATAACGTGTTTAATTAAATAGTTAGGGCTGGTTTACTATTTAAATCATAGAATAGCTTTGAAAAAATGTATATACGAACATACACCCATTGCATTATTTGGCAAAAGTAACTTATCTTCTGCCCATTGTTAAGAAAAAGTAAAAAAAGGGTAAAAAACGAAATTGATATTGTTATGTTGGTTTTTATAATTAAATTCATGATTTTTGCTACATGATATGGTGTTCATTGTTTTTATTTTTTTATTTTTTTTCCCTCAGAAATGGACTCGAGTTTTCTCTTGTTGGTTTTCTGTGTTCTTTGTTTGGTGTCACGACGTTTGAAGCTATTTAAAGCCGCTATCCCAAAATCCCCCTTCCCAAAAAATTAATATATTACAGTGTTAATTTGGTAGGTAGAGCGGAAAAATTGTGGTAAATATTAAGCTTTCAGTCCGTATAAATAGAAAAGAAGATCTCAAGTGGTTTCTCTGACCACACTAATGAATACAGCGGCTAATAGGGAAATATGAACCAGTCAAAAGATAAGTCGATTGACCTTACTTTTGAGTGCTTTATTGGCTTTTAATGTGTATATTTTTGGGACAATAATGATTAATACGCTAATATAAGCAGAGAGAGAGAGAGAGAGAGAGAGAGAGAGAGAGAGAGAGAGAGAGAGAGAGAGAGAGAGAGAGAGAGAGAGAGAGAGAGAGAGAGAGAGAGAGAGAGAGAGAGAGGAGAGAGAGAGAGAGAGAGAGAGAGAGAGAGAGAGAGAGAGAGAGAGAGAGAGATTACTGTCTTATTCGTCTACGTTAAAATATATGCTTTAGCTCCACTGGTTTATTTCTGTGACGTATTTTGTAATGACGTTATTCCCTATTTCTGGAGAGGTAAATAATCACTTCTTTTAAAAGGTATGCCTACTTGCATCGAATAACCTGATGGTCTAAGGAACTCTTATATATTTAACTTGATCATTCTGTTTGAGGGTGTGGTCGCCCAGGCTTTTACTAAAGATGATAGTTTGGGGGGTCTGGGGCAGCTTAGTTTTATTTTGAAAAGTATGCTGTGGTGGTGTTTATGGTTTGGACCATTACATTCAATTAGGCAGTAGTTAAAAGTTTGTAAGCTTTTACAATATACCAGTTGATCCTACTTGCTCATTGGTAGTCGCAGTAAGTTTGGAAACGATAAGATATCCCAGAAGCTAACTCGCTGCAAAACGTGGTTCTCCTGACGCGGCTTTGAGTTCATTTGTTGCTTTATTTTACTATCAAGTAAGGAGGTAAATGCATGAGTAAGATTTATCGTCTCCTGGGAACATAGGTGCGTGTGCACTTTGTGGTGTGGCGGATCTGCATTTTATTAGCTGAAATAAGTTTTAAATAACCTTGAAAACCTTAAGTGAAAAACAACCTGTCGGTAATATAGACGAGGGAAAGAAAAATTGAAAATAACATTTACTGCTTTTAAGTTTTTAGGACTTTAATTTGAGACTTTTAAACTTTGCTATAATTTAAAAGCCTGTGACCATATATACACAACAAACACAACAACGAACAAAACAAACAATAACACTCGACGAGTTTGAATCGCTGTCCTCCGTGCCTCCACACCTCGTTCTATAAAAGTTTGTATCGCAATAATTAGGTCACTTGAAGAAGTCTCCAGAATACCCGGGAGCAGTTGTACCTTCCCTCTGACCAAACTTTGGCAATTACTCAGAAAGTGTTTTTGTCCATCCCCATTCTCTGCACAAAGGAGACAAAAACGCAAACCTCCCTAGCCATCTTCGGCATATGACTTTCAGTTTCCCCTACGCAGTGGCACACAATTTGCCCGCATTTGCAACCAACACTTAAGGGGTTCTCCATGGTAGGTTCAGTTTCTAATAAAAGGTTCAGTAGGTTCAGTTTCACCATACACTACTTAAATCTGGATGTAAAAAGACAGGGTGCTAGATTTCTCTACACCCTCAAGCTGAGAATGAATCTCCTGGTCCCGAAGGGCGCTTTTGAAAATCACCCAACAAATCGTCAGGTATACGTTTGGGATCCTGACTCTCATTCCATGCCCAGGAAAGGCCAGCATTATCTAGCAGGCCTTTATACTGTTTTGGCAATGTTACCTTTAAAAAAAAAGTAAATATCTCAGTATAAGCTAGCCTTAGCTAGTTGGTTATCTGGCACAGTGATATCTATAAAAACCAATGGCGCAGATTCAGTATTCCTAAGCCCTCTTTAAGAACTAAGTTACTAAAATCATTTTGAAGGGCTGTAACTCTTTTAAAATGAAGTGCGAAGATTCTAATTATTTCACCATAGCAGTCCCCTACAACTCCCAAAGCCAGCTTTGTTAATGTCTGAAATCCTTAGGGCATGATAATCAACGTTGATAGCTCAGCGGTGCTGCATTCGACTGGAGACGAAGGAACCATTCTACCCAAATCTGTTAGAAAGAGTCTTCGCTCCCGTTTAAAGGATGCCAAACACATGAAGCTTCATCCCATTGGTACAACTGCCAGAGGATATTTGTCAGATGCTCTTCTAATTACAATGGCCGAACTTTTTGGTCACTATCGTGAAAGTCTAGTCTCTAATGAGGATGGAACTGTGAAGTTTAGTGTAAGTATCAACTGTTTTCTTCAAGTGCTTATAATGTATAATATTTTACCAGTCCCATAAATGGACGTCCAAAATTTTAGGGGGAGGGGAGAATCTGGGATTTTTGTTGTGCCTTATATTTCCAAAAATAAATCAGTTTAGGCTTAAATTTCACAAACTTTTTTGGGGAGGCCTTTTGAACCAAAATTAAAAGGAATCCCTGAACTCCTAAAACTTCTTAAATGCAGTCATTTCACTAGTTTTTTCGTATAAAATCATATTATCCATATGATCTAAGTGTTAGAAACTTTAGTTTTTCCATCTGATACCATGATCTCCCATAGCCTTAGTTGTATTCTATAGAATAGATTCCATCAAAATAACCTATGTAAACGGAGATAAGACACAACCCTGCTTAGGTCCTAATTCCAAACCTAACGAACCTCTAGTCTGGCTTCCTACCTGAACCGTTGCAATGGAATTTTCAATGCAACACTAATCTCTTTAGTATACTATAACATCTCAATCATTTTAATGCCTCTTTGCAAGAACAGGACTGAAGGAGTTACGTGATCAGATCTTCTTAATTGCTAATGTAACTGAACCTTTCTTTCAGTGCATCCTTTCCCATTCCTAAAACCGCACTGCTCTTCCCTTAAAACTCTATCTGCAGCATCTCTTGATCTCACAACTATCATCATGTTAAGTAATTTGCTTCCTAGTGATACTAAGCTAATGCCTCTGTAATTGCTACGCTGATCATTATCATCTATTCTGTAAAAGAGTTTAATTAAAGTTTTCCTGAAACCAGTATATACTTTCCTTAATAAAATTTGATATTCATAACATTCAGTATCTTATCCCAAACTACTGTCAATGTTAGTATCCTTCTACCACTGCTAGCATCAACAAGATCATCAAGAACGTCAGGTGAAGACAAACAATTATTCTTGGCTTGGGAGGATGTGGGATAATGTAGATGACGAGCCGAGCGTAGAGTATCCAAAAGAAATCCAAACTTCTTACTGAAGAAATCCATTTTCAAATTTTTCACTCATTGAGGTTGGGGCGACTTATCCCCCCCCCCCTCCGCCTCTCGTTTTCGCGAAGTCGTATAAGTCGTTTATTTTGAGCTCATTGAGGTCCCAAGTGTTCAATTCCGAAACAGTCTGTGTTGCATAAGCTTCTCCTGGAAAGACTTTCTCATTTTCATACTTATCAAACAGTTCGTGGTAACGAACTGTAGTAAGGAGCGACCCCGCTCAATAGTAACCGTAACTCTAAAAAATGGAATTTTGATACCAATAGTTACATCAAAAGGATCGCATTTTAATGCTGATTTTAAATATATAATCTGATTTCTAATTTCTGGACGTTTTTGAATTAATGCATGTTTTGATCTTGGCTCTCCGCACATAAATAATTAAAACGAAATTTGCATATTAATTTTTTTAGGCTAAATGGCTTTTTCATAGTTTTAGTCGGAAGATTTTGAGAAAAAAGGAGCGAGGGAGGAGGCCTAGTTGCCCTCCATTTTTTTTATTACTTAAAAAGGCAACTATAACTTATGATTTTTTACGAACGCTTTCTTAAGTAAAAAAATATATATAACATACGAATTAAATTACGTATCGAACTTCTTTATTCGTATGTTTTTATTGCGTATATGAGGGGGCTCACCTCTCGTAGATACAAAGTTTTTTACTGTTTTAAAATGTAGAGTTAAGAGAAAGAGTCAAACTCTAGCTTAAAGAGGGGGGCACTGAGGAGGAAAAGCTCCTTTCATATACGGAGTAATTTCTGTTCGTTTTAATTTTTAATGTCGCTCCTTACTTTCATTTAAAAAAACTTGTTTTTTTGTTTGTTTAATCAGTAAAGGAATGGCTGATTTTGACAAAACTCAGCTTTAGTCGAGATACCAAAACTGATTTCGTATGTGGGGGGTAAACTTGAATCTAGAACTGAGCCTAGAATATCCAAAAGAGTTCATAGTGCATCCTTTACACTAAAATCAAACGAGGAAATCCTGAAAAATCTTTAGAATCTTAGAAACAGGAAGGGAAGACCCTACACTCTTTTATAGAGTTTTCCTAAACACAGGTAAGAAGAATACTAGTTGATAACTGGCTTGATTAATCATTGTTCCGCTTGTATGTGAAGTAATAATCCTATTCTATTTAAAAGAACTCGAGAAACTGCCCTAAACAGAAGAAAGATTAACAGGTTTCGTGAAGGGAAAGACTGGACAGAAGAATTGATTAAAGCCCTAAAAATTTCTAATTCGGATAAAGATTTAAAAACAATTGACTTAAAGTAAGGCAATACAAGTTGGAAGGAAACAGAAACGGGTTGTAAAAATTTTCACAGATATTCGATTGTTAGAGAGAAGCAGTACTCGCTCATGGTGCGAAGAAATTCCACTGGTTGAACGCTTTCTGCCTAAAATTTCCATGCACTTATTTATTTTATTTATTTATAAACTTTATTCACTTTTAGCGTGAAACTTTTGTCAGGTCTCATCCGGACGCTGACTGTCGACAGTTTCTTGAATGGTTTGTGGACACTATGATGTTTCAGTCTTTTATTAAGAAGAAATGTGACAAGCAAGTGCCAGAAAGCCCCATCGAAGGTTTGTTAGAATAATAATCAGTTTCATTCCAAGGTGTCTATCAAACAGTTCGTGGTAACGAACCGTAGTAAGGAGCGACCCGGCTCAATAGTAACCGAAACTCTAAAGAATACCAATAGTTACATCAGAAGAATCTCATTTAAATGCTGATTTTAAATATGTAAGTTTCGTCAAGATTAGTCGTACCCATCAAAAGTTACGAGTCTGAGAAAATTTTGCTCATTTTAGGAAATAGGGAGAAACTCCACCTAAAAGTCATACAATCTTAACAAAAATGACACCATCAAATTCAGCGTATCAGAGAACCCTGTTGTAGAAGTTTTGAGCTCTTATCGACAAAAATGTGGAATTTTGCATTTTTGCCAGAAGACAGATCACGGATGCGTGTTTATTTGTTTTTTTTGTTTTTTTTTTCCCAGGGGCGATCGTATCGACTCAGTGGTCCTAGAATGTTGTGAGAGGGCGCATTTTAACGAAATTAAAAGTTCTAGTTCCCTTTTTCAGTGACCAAAAAAATTGGAGGGCATCTAGGCCCCCTCCCACGCTCATTTTTTCCCCAAAGTCAACGGATCAAAATTCTGAGTTAGCCATTTTATTCACCATAGTCGAAAAACCTAATAACTGTGTCTTTGGGGACCACTTACTCCCCCAGAATCCCCGTGGGAGGGGCTGCAAGTTAAAAACTTTGACCTGTGTTTACTTATAGTAAGGGTTATTGAGAAGTGCACAGACGCTTTCAGGGGGATTTTTTGTTTTTTTTTTGGGGGGGGGGTTGTGTGGGAGGATTTTTCCATGAGGAATTTGTCATGGGGGAAGAGAATTTCAATGAAGGAGGCACAGGATTTTCTAGTATTATTTTAAAAAAAACTTTTTAATTCTCTTTTTTGCATATCTTGTAACTGCCCATGTCTTTGCTCTTAATTTTCCTTTTAAACACTAGCTAATTCTCGTTTTTGCATACCTTCTAACCGCTCGTGTCTTTGCTCTTCATTTTTATTTCTGACACGCTCTAATTCTCTTTTTCGCATATCTTCCAACCGCCCGTGTCTTTGCTCTTTATTTTCATTTTGACATGTTTTGACACTCGCTGTTGCATATCTACTAATCGTATTTGTCTGTCTTCTCCCTTTTGGATTTTCATTACTTCAGACAATTTAGCAATGCTTTGCTTTAGCTGCTCGTATTGACGTTGTCGCAACTGATAGTCCAGGTTGTCGATTTTCGCATCTTATCACGTTTGATAGTTTAAGTGGTGTTTCCAAGGAATCATCATTTACAGTAACTGCAACTGCAAATTCTCGTTTCTGAGCCTTCCTAAAGACATTTTGTTGGATAAATAACTGACTACATTTGGAAACTCAGATATCTTATATAATATGAATGACATCATATGATGCGATGAAGTACATGACGTAATTGTGTCTAAAAAAAGGAAACGATCAAAAATGGGGTTTTTAAGACCAAACGAGAATACTGAATAAACGAACAAAGTGAATATTTTGAGAGGACACCCGCCTCTCTTCTTCAGCGCTAAACGAAATAATATATTCAAGGAAAGTCTCGAAGAATAAACCAACGAAACAGACGCATAAAGTCAATGTAAAAAAAAGACCAATGAGTAAAACAAAAAAATTAACCGATGAATAAACTTCAATAAAAGTAAAAAATAACAAGAAATGAAACCGCGATTTACACAAAATCCAAAAAAATTATGAACCGCCATCGACGGATACTAGCGAACAACTGAGAAATAAAAGAACATTCATTCACTCAAAACAAAATGAACCAGCAATTAAATAACTTGGAAAACTATGTCATTTGATTTCTGATTTTAATAATTGCATTCCTTGCAGACACCCTTTGAGACCTAATGGGTTGTTGACGTGTCTGATTATATGATTGGGGAAGTGGTTCAAGGTCTATTTCAGGGATTACTAAAGTATCGGCTTCAAGTTTCAGAAAACCGAAACGTGACTCATTTATTCTTAAATCACTGGAATCTCTGTTTAAAGCTAGACCTAAATGGTTGTATTTAAAAATTTTAACAGCTTCCCTGTAGTGCTGGACAATACCTTTGTCATGTGAAATTAAACTAGCTTGGTTAATTAAAATAGTATGTTCCCGGTTATCAAAAATTTGTTCCGCAAGGGTACAGTCAAAGTTTTCTGTTTTTTTTCCGCTTTTTAAGGGTGCTATTAATTGAGCTAGAGTGTTGAGGTAATCTATCCGTAAGCCTTTGATCAGTTCTTCCGATGTACCAAAGACTACACGAGCATGGGATTCTGTACACCAGACACCAGAGTTTTCACCTTTCGGGATAGGGTCTTTACCTTGATAAATTTAGAAACTGATATTTTTACTGGGTCTATAATAAGTGTAAATATTATGTTTCTTTAGATCTTTGGAAATGTGTTCAGAAACCCCTTTTACGTACGGGAGACCAATGTAAACGGAATTTTCCCTTTGATTTGTTTTAACTGTGTCACTATCTGATAACCTTTTAATATGTTTTTCAATTACAGAATTTATTAAACTAATTGAATAACCATTCCCAAATAGAATATCTCTAAGGTGGTCAAGCTCTGAATCCAGGAAACGTGGAGAACAAATTTGGAAAGCTCTGTCAACTAGAGAAGTGACCACTTTTCTTTTAACCGCAGTTAAAAGAAGAGTGGTTACTCCTCTTTTAGCTAGTCTGATTTCTAACAAAGATATGTGCTAGGCTTGAAACCTTTGGTTTTCTTTTTTGTGGCTTTTGAATTGTAATCCCTTTTCAAAATAGAGAATCATCATTTGTAATAATTGCATAGTTTCGTTTTTTGGGCCTTCCTACCTGCATTATATAACTGGTTGTGTTCAAACCTCTAAGCTTAATCACGTAGCGAGTTGATTTTATCTAACAATTAAAACAAACTAATTTTGAAATTTTACAGGTATTTCTCTAGTTTGAAGTAAAACATTAAAAATATTGCTCAGGCACCGACTTATTAAAAGGCGACTTATTAAAAATGTTCTTAACCAACCGTCGTAAGTGATATTAAAGTCCAGAAATGTTACGGAAATATGTACTAAACTCCAGAAATTGCTAGAGCTGTTAGTTTCCAAAATATGTTTTTAGCACACACAATAAGAGATTATTTTAGCAGACATACAGGCTGTTTTAACTCCCTGAGTTTAAATTGGCTGGGAAAACTAGATAACGTGGTAATTGTAGTGATCGACTAGGAAGAATCATATAGACGTAACTTATAGACGTATAATATAAGACATATATACGACATTATATATACATATATAAGACATATAATATAGACGTAATATAGACATATAGACGTAACAACAAGTACGGTGTAGTCCTGTTCCTTGCATGTCAAAAGAAATTTAAAAGTGTTAAGGGTAACAGGGTGTCGGAGCAGCTGAAACGTAACTAGGTCCAAGTCCTATCATTAGGAAAACCTCCTTCAGCTATTAGAAAATTAGCATAAAATGAAATTCTTGCGAATTTAGGTGAATTTGTCTATAGCTTGTCATTGTGTTAGATTCCGACACGTATCTGAAACTTATTTCGTCTTTTCTTTTCCTTTCTAATTTACTGCTTAAAATGGAATTATTCTGGAAAACATAGGGATAATTAAATGGTAAATATATTGCTAGAAACAAGATTTATTAAAATGTGTTGATATACCACCTTTTTGCGTATTACACCTTTTATGTTGGACAGAAGTGGTAACGGTACTCACGTATTGACTTGACAATATTTGAGAAACATTCTGCGAATCCAAAGTTGGAACTCTATGTTTCTTGGAATCTAGGGCCAATATTGGTGGGAGGTTTGGAGACAAAATGAGGAATAAAGATGGCCAATGAGACCCGCTGTCTTGCCCAAAGCCAGGAGTACAGTTATAAGAAGATTTTTTGGACTGGTACCCCGTATGAATCCATGCCTAATTTTATTGACTAGAGTTGGCCCCCTAGTCAATACCTCGCTCTTTACGCTAAAGTTTTTTTTAGTACTTTCAAAAGAGCTATTTATTCTAATTAAACGGCCTTTGTGATTCAGGGGTATTCTTAAAGAATTGGAACAAAATAGGAACTTTAAAGAACGAGGTATGGTCTAGGGGGCGTACCCCCTCATATACGTAATAATTTCTGTTCGTTTTCTTTTAATGTTGATCCTTACTTTCAGTTAAATAAACCTTTTTTTTCTTTTTTTTTAATGTAATCTCATGAAAACCCAATCCATCACTGGTTTTAATAACCTTCTTTTGATAATTTTAACAATTTTTAGAGAGGATGGATGGGATGGGAAAATTTGGCCTTAGGATTGAAAAAATATTGACTTATTTTCTTTGTTTCGATCTTCCAGATTTTTTTTCTCTTTTGTTCGTATTTTTACAGTCCTTTAGTACTCAGTTCATTATCTGTCACCAGTTATATATGTCTCAATTATTTAAAGAATATTCTACACTCCTCTATTCATGAATAGTTTTATTACTTTCAGGTGCCTTCGACCGAAAGTCATTGCAAAAATCCATGCAAATTCGTGAAAATCAAGCTTTACGTGTGCCAACGAAAAACAAACTAGTGAAATTTGGTAACACTTTTTTTTTATGCACATTCTTTATTTGTTCAATTCCTGTTTCAAACACAAATACCTCATCTCATCTTGTGGCAGCACTTCATTTGTTTTAAAAACATGTTTATACTTCAGATTTGTGCTGTGCCATGCAATGGTAAATCTCACTTAAGTTTTTTAGAAGTGAAAAAGGAAAAAAATGAGATGATAATAATTGTGTATAGTATCAGAATTATTGCGCAATCCAGCCACAATTTGGTTTAGATAAGCTGGCCACTTTTATTACACAATAAACTAAACTTTTATTACACAAAAATATGAATTCTCAAAAGAATGTTCAAAGGATGTTAAAATGTTCAAAAGAAACATTATACGGACAAACAGAAAGCTAACATATCATACCCATGGTAAAAATAGCTTTCAGTGGTAAAAGTGGTCCTATTTAGAGATTTACCTAACTTAGTTGCAATTCGTTTACTTTATGTTTAAAATTTACTATTGATTGAATAACCTAAAATGAAGGATACAAAAAAATCTAAGTCGACATTCAAAACTGGACACTGCTCAAAGATATAGTCTCCAAAGTGTTCGTCTTCAAGTGCTAGATATTATTGAGTAACGACTTTCAAGCTTAGAAAGCTGCTGTCATCCCTCAAACACGAAGCTTTCAGAAGACCAAAGATATTCCCTATAGATAATGATAATCCCCCAAAGATTCCCTAAAGATATTCCCTGGATAATGATCAGTAATGAAAAGTAAAAATAAGGACGAATTCCGAAAAGACAAACACACTTTCCCATCGAATACTAAACTTTTTTTTTTGAAGACTATTTGACAAAGTTTGTATCAAAATCCCAGAAGTATCCAAAAATCATGATTAATGTTTTCTTGCTGTTTTTCTCTACTACTACTACTAACAAGTCACTGCAGAAAGGAGCCATCTGAGCCCAAAACAGCTACGCACGCTCCTCCTCCATCCCAGTGTTTCTATAGACTTGGTATTATTTGCCTCTTAAAGTTTCATATTTTACCTGCTTAAACAATTGTTTATTTCTGCAAAACATTTTCCTTTCAAGTTGTGTTGTCTTTGAAAAACGCTAGATTAAATCTGATATTCTGAGTATTCAAGAATATGGTAGATTCACAGTTCAGAAGTGACTGAATTACAGTCCCCTTCACTAGTCAGTTTTATAGATTATGAATGTATCGCTGCTACTAAGTTAGGAAGCGAGGCTAGTAAATGGTTGGTGTAGAATCAGGAGTTGAGCAGGGTTGTGTTTTACCCGTTTATAAGGATCATTTTGATAGATTTTGCCCCAAAGGAAAGCAGGGAAGGCTAAGGGAGAATATGAGTAAAACTCTTCTAGACTTGGATTTTATTAAAGGATTGGGGTATCCTTGCTAATAATCAAGGGCGTTTTTTTTTTGGGGGGGGGGCAGTTACCCCCACCCCCTTATACTTTGAATAAAATATTATTATATAGCCCATGTCCCTTGACTATCTGGATATGGACCCCTCCTGCCCCCCAATAAAAATGCTGAAGCTACGCTCCTGCTAATAATGCTAGTGAACTGAAAAAATTTGGGAGAGCTCAAGGCTTCAGGGTGCAAGAATTAATTGGGAGAGGCATACAAATTAATATTAAGACGGCTAAGTGGCTTAAATTAGAAATAAATGAGGATGAAGAGGTGATGTTAGGTGCTGACAAAATAAAAAAAAATGGTTAACTTCTTGCACCTAGATAGCATTTGATAGTTGTGCAATGCAGATATACAGATCCAAATAGCAAAGGTGCAGGACATTTTTATTAGTTCTAATAACTTTTAAGAATAGTAAGTCTTAGAGGTAAGTTTAGGACACTATAAGCAATGGTAATGACATATATACTAAGAGTTTTCCAGAGAAATTGTAATGAGGATAATATTAATACTTATTTGAATGATTGCATATTTAGCAATATACTGTACGAAAACTCACCTTTTGCGAATGGAAAGGTCACCTTTTGCGAATGAACGTTGATAGGTGATTTTGGCAATTGAATGGGGGCTGAACTGAAATCAGGACGTCCTCGACTGGGGTGAGAAAGTTTTAAGCAACGATTTGAAGCAAGTAGGAACATCAAAGAGATTTTAGAGAGTGAAAGAGTGAGGGGAGGGGGTGAAGGAGGGACACTTGCAGCTATTCTTGTCGCGTGGGTCTTGGTTGTGCTATGAATTTTTAGTTGTAGTATTAGTAGGTGCGTTGAACTGCAAAGATAAGATCTTTACATTGTTGGTAGTTGAATTCTACTCTGTGGCCCTATAACAGAAGAAAGAGTAAGCTGGCTATATCACCTTTTACGAATGAACGTTTTACGAATCCAACGTTTTGGCAACCTTTTGGTCCTTTACCCTGTTTGGGGAATACAACATGGGCATCAAGCTGAATGCATAAACTTTTATTTTTTTCGTTTTGTACTGTTTCAAGAATTGCCCTAAAGCGTTTCTTGGCCTTCCATAATTTCGTCTGGATTATTAGTATCGGCAGGACACAGAGAATCAAACTAATATATTCATAAATCACCGTTAAAGGCGTGATAAAAGCTTCTCCATGAATTTTTCTACGAATATCATTATGGCCCTCTCTACCACCTATTTCATTAAAAACGGCGCTGCCTTGATCTATATCAGTTCTTGGAAAATCCTGAATTACACTATTTGAGGGGGCTAAACACTGATAAATCTTGAAATTTACTAGGGAAGGGGGCAGGCTGGGTTTCTACAATATGTTGATTATCAATTATGTTATGGAACATTTGATGGTTACTTGAAATTTTTGCCAATCCAATGGGGGCTAACTAAAAGCAGGACGAACTCGACTAGGGCAACAAAAAATTTTAAGCAGCAATTTGAACTAAGTAGAAACGCCAAAGGGATTATAGAGAGTGAAAGAGTGGGGGGAGTGAAGGAGGAATGCTTGCAGCTATTCTGGTCACGTGGCTCTTGGTTCTACGATGAATTTTTAGCCGTAGTATTAGTAGGTGTGTTGAACTGCAAAAAGAAGATCTATTGTAAATATTTATATGTTGTATGGATCTCTTACATTTCAAACGTATAGGCTGAGAAAAATATTATAACAAAAGAGGTCATTTTGATCAATAATTTTGCTCAGAATTTTGATTTTTTTTTTTTTTGAATGTCAGAATTTAGGAGCCTCTGTGATGGGGCGACCCCACTTACTTTTTGGAAATTCAGTTTCCTTGTCTATGATGCACACAGTTCGAAAGAAATATAGCACATGTGACTTTAATTTTAGTGGCTAAGGGTAACTGCGCCCAAATATGAGTGCTCAGCTATACTTGAGCAGTTTCTACGTAGAAAAAGGGGACACGCTAGTGTTTTCCATGCGAGAATAGGATTTACCTCGTTGTTTCAAGTGGGGTCTGTAATACCTCATTTTCGTGACGAAAACTCGGTGGACTGAAGAATGTAAGAGCCCTAGTAGCAAAGAAGAAGAAGAAGAAGGCCAAAAACTCACCCCAAAAATACCGTTGCTTTGAAAAACTTTTGGTGTTGAGGAAAGCTGAATCAATTGTTAAGACTGCTGTGAGGATGTGAAAGCTATTCTAGACCATCTGTCAATCTTGTATTTTGCATTTTGCACAGTGTATCTTCATGGTTATAGATACAAGGATTGGTTTTAACACAAAATTGTAGAGTTGTAGACACAAAATTGTAGAGAAATGTATTTTGACACAAAATTATAATTTTGTGTTGATTTTCAGTTCAAATACCAAAAAAAAGGTATTTTAAAATGCAAAAAAAAGTTATTTTCAAAATTTAAGGGGGGTCTAAGTGGTGAGAGAAATTGCCCTCTTCACCTAAATGACACTCTTGGTCTATATAGGCTGACTGCTTAATGTTAGTCATAGACCATAGCGCTTATTTTTTATTTCAAGCTGTACAGCGACGACAGTGGTTAAATATGGTTCTAAAGCATGGGCGCTCCGAAAAGCGGATGAGACTTACTAGATGTTTTCCTGAGCAATTGCCTACTTATTGTTTTGGGTACCCGGCTGACTGACCGTGAGGCTGTACAAAAAATGTGGTTCAATCCCGTTTTCTAGGGCTATAAGGAAAGAAAGGTTGAGATGGCTGGGGCACATTGTGTGTATGAAGGATGACAGATTGTCAAAGATTATAGCCAACCGTCTAAAGCTAAATGGAAAGCAGGTCGTCCTCGTCTGGGGTGGGAGGCCGTCATAAAGAAAAATTTAAAGGAAGTGAGAACTTCCTGGGAGGGCGAAAAAGGGAAGCTTTGAATAGATTGGGAGGGAGGAGTTTGTGTAGCTGTGTTGGCCTCAGGCTGCTTGGTGCTGCGGTGCGTTTTTAGTAGTAATAGTAGTATATTAGTTCGTATGAAGCGTTTGCATTTTTATACAATTCAACATGAGTTCAAGCAATTTGTTCTTGATGATAAGAGAAAAATGAAGCTTTTTTCTATTGGAAGTTAGGGTAACATTAAAAATTAAAATAAACAGAAATTATTCCATATCTGTGAGAAACTACCCCTTCCTCAACCTTCGCTGTTTATGCTAATATTTGACTTTTTGTCCCAATTGCCCCAATCCTTTAAGAATGCCTCCTGAAACACAAGGGTCATTGTATTTGAATGAAAGTATTGTCAAGAACTTTAAAACTTCAGCGTAAAGAGCGAGGGTTGAGGAAGAGGCAGCCCCCCTTCATATAGGGAATAATTTTTGTTCGTTTTAAGTTTCAATGTTGCTACTTACTTTAGTAGAAAAAACTTTCTTCTTCTTAATCTAATTTCTGACCTTTTTTCAAATCCCTTCGGGAAGCCCCTCCCTCCCCCTTGTAAATTTTTCCTGGAAACTTCCGACCCCACGGAAAATTCAACGCTGGGAAATCTCTCGATTTCCGGTCAAATGAACCCTCTCGATCTTCTAGAACAACGATGCGACCCCCTGGAAAGAAAAAAGAAATTAACACACACCCATGATCTTTTTTCTGGCAAAACAAATATAAAATTCTACATTTTTATAGACGGAAACTTGAACCCTTTACAGATTTTCTGAGAGCTTTCTGATTTGCTGAATCTGATGGTGTCATTTTCGTTTAGATCGCTTGAATTTTTGGGGTGTTTCCCCCTTACTCGGAAATCAGGCAAATTTTCTCAGGCTCATTGCTTGCGATGGGTAACATAAACCCTAATGAATTTTATATATTTGGAATCAACATAAAAAGCTAATTCTTGTGGTATATTAATTGTTATCATTATTCCTGCTTTAAGGTTTTGGTTACTATTGGGCCGAGTCACTCCTTGCTTACATTTCGTCACCACGAACTGTTCGAAAAGTTTGGTTTAAAAAAATTTTTAAGGTTTTTTACTTCGTACTCAAGGATTTTTCCAAAATCCTATGCGTGTAACTTACCATCTGACTCAATTTATCGTTACCAAACGGGTTTTAGTAATTATCTCAGAATATTGAAATGACAGTTACAACGTTTAAGCACGACAGCGACGATTCGCTGTAAGTTTGTGTGATTTTTTGCCTATATTCTGATGTGCGTATACGGGTTTTTGTGTAAATTATTCGGATTTTTCTTTTGTATTATCTATCCCTTATATCATATTGTTTGAGACTGTTCAAACACTAAATGTGATTCTTATGCATTTAAATTTGAATTATAGTTCTAATTTCTAAAGCAACACGAATTGACTCTGACAACATCATGGAACATAAGAAAACAAGTAAATGGAGCAAAACTTAAAACCAACGCTAACTTTTATCAGGATGTAAGAAATCATCAAAAACCTTACTCAAGGTTGATCGTTGGCTAAAGAGACTTTAGTTTATTTTGAAGTATACCGGACTGAAATGGAGTGTTATGCTGAATTTTTTGAAAAAGGAATTTCGCTTAACGTTCCTAAAAAACAATAATCCCTAATAGTTTCTTCAGAGTAACATTCGTTTCAACACATAATTATGGTGTGTGTTTCAGGCTAATAATATTTCATTTTACTAATTAGTTTATTATTTTAATAATTTTGTACTAATTAATTACTTATAAATTACTTTGTACTGCTCACTTACTTATTAATTACTTGCTAATAAATTAATTTTTTTATTTACTAATCAGTTTACTAATTATTCTTTTTTTTCAGCCGAAAAATTTAAGAATAAATGGTCTGGTTCGACGTGACTTGAATTTTTATTTGAATGGTCAGTGTAATTTTATAATTCTTATCCTATGCAAATCGAAAAACTGTTGTTTTGTAAAAAAAAAACTAATAAATTATTCGAAGTAATTTGTCTTTTATTAAGGCTTACCCATAAATTAGGCAGTTTCCTTAACGTACCACCTGTGGCTGCAAAAGACGGATGATTCTGTCACTATTATTTTGTATAGCTACAAAGCATTTGAAGATGGATCAATTTCGTGTATGTGTATCTCTTTCTTGATTGGCCTTCCCCCCGACAATCCCCTGACATCCAAGCTTATCTTTATGCAAGCTCTTCCTATGCAAACGCCCTCACGGGTAAAAACAATAACGCAGATAATCCAGGAGTAACCCAGTTGGCCAAAATTAAGACCTGGGGAATTCAAAACAAAGCTCCAACACTTGAAGTTACTGATCAGATGAATAGGTTCGAATTCCAAAATTTGGGCACGTTTTTGACCCTAAATCACCTCATTCCTGAAAGCTAGTCTAGATTAACAGTTCCTCCTTTATAAGGGGAAAGTATTTTTAGACCATTGTATCCGACGCTTCATTATATCATTATATTCACCCTTGTCTGTACCGAATTTCTTGGTCAGAACAGAACAGAACACCGATTATTAGGCGACCACAGTTTTTCCAAATATTACGTGTAGAGCTTCAACTTAAAGCAAATTTTCTGAAAGAAAAAACAATAAAAAGTTCTGTCAGGATGCAGATTAACGATCGAATGAATTGTAAATCTTGCCTCGTTCTTATAATTGGGGATTAAATATAAAAAAAAACTAGTTTGTCGACTGAAAGTAAGGAGCGAGATTAAAACTTAAAACGAACAGAAATTATTGCGTATATGATTAACTAATCCCTTATATAAAAAATTTAGTTTAACCCTGTAAGCAAAAGATGGATGATTCTGTCACTATTATTTTGTATAACTACACGGCATTTGAAGATGGGATCAAGTTCGTGTATGTTTATGTCTTTCTTGATTGGCTTTCGATTCTTGGCTCTGACAATTTGTTTAATCATTGAGGATCCAGAAGAATCAAAGCTGAAATGTCTGTTTAATGGTAGGGTGAAGAGCAGCAATAATATGATCCTCCTCTTACAGTTATTTTCCTAAATGAGAATTAAACATTACTAGAACTCCCCAAATTTTACTAATTTATAGGAATCAGCGCTCTTCTATTTATTTATTTTTGTTCTTACTGTGATTAGCAAATGACTGTGTGAAGGATTAGAGAACTAGAGACTACTTAGTATGACCATCATTAGTGTAGGTTAGCAAAAATTCTCGATTTTCTTATACTTCTTTCTGAATTTTTATCACTGTTTATCTTGAATTACATCTACCTTGAATCTGGATGCACCAATCGAAATTATGCATTCATCACAGCATAAATTTTATACAGTATGGAAAATTCATATGCTCTCCATTAAAGATTTTTGGACCCATCAGCCGCACACCTTTCGTCGTGACTCTGCCTTCGCGCGTGCGTAATAATAGATTTTAGCACATTGTGATGGGAATGTAGAAAACCTGTTGAAGCTGTTGCTGTGACGCTTTGGGAAACTTCCCCACCGCTTGCTGTGATGTGTCCCTTTTCTGAACCAAATTTCCCATACTGTATAATAGTTATGCTGTGACATTCATTATGCTAAGATCATTTATAGAGTGGGCTAGTAATTGCGTATTAAAAAGTAAACGAAAATAAAGCACGCAGTGGCGTCAATTGGGAGGCGGGAATTTGCCCCCTTAAGATTACGCCTCGATTTCCAAAAGATACCTTTTTTGAAAATGGCTTTCTTAGTATTGTAAGTGAAAAAATTGCCCCCCCCCCCCCCTTTACGTTTTGAAAAATAGAATTCCCCCTCCCTCGTAATTTATGTGAATTTATGCCACTGAAAGAACATTTAAACTGTGGGGACATTTAGTTGCTCCTTTTTACTCAAATGTCTTATATTAGTTTAATTGCTTTGTCCGTTTACATTTTAGTTGCTTTATCTGCTTCACTATTGAAATGGCGAGAAAAGTAAAAGCAAATAAGGTAGAGTCTGATGGTGGAAACAAAAGATACGACGACTCCAAAGGAGGCTGTACGTTAATCCTAAAGGCTGCACAGGGGCTCAAATGTTATAATGTTAGGTTTTATTCTCGATTTTAGCGGTGAAGGTTTGCGACAAAAATGAAAAAAACATCAAATACAGAAAACATCTTAAAAATTATGGAGTTGGTGGAAGTTTTTCAACAAGACGTAAGAGAGACGTAAGACGAGGTGTAAGACCTAAGTGACGTACAAACAAAAATGAACTCCTGTTGAAAATGACTAAAGTGAACCTAACTGAATTAATATGCTTAAGTATAAGCTAAAGATTCAAGAAAATCTTTTGAGCGATATATTTACCCTAATAAAGTTGCAGGTGGAAAGTATCGATACGGGATGATGAAAAATTTAAGAAATTAACAGGAAAGAGTTTGTTTACTTAGAAAAAAGTTGGTTTCGAAAAGACGACCTGTGATAGAGAGGGTTGGCAATTAAACTGTTGACAGTTTAATTGCTGTATCTGCTGCGCCGTCGAAATGGAAGAATAGTAAAAGAAAATAAAGCAGAAAATAAATACAGAAAATTTCTGTAGTAGAAATAAGAAATTTGGTAACTACAAAAAAGATTATACGTCAACCCCAAAGGTTGACTTTTAAGCACCAGGGCTTGAAAGCTGTAATCCCAAAAATTGTATTCTGGATTTTAGCCGTGGAAGCTTAAAACAAAAATACGAAAAAAAACGAAATAATAAAATATTTTTAGGACTGGAAAGATGCTAGAATATTTAGAATAAGACGTAAACACAATTTTACACTCTCTTAGAAGTGTCAAAAGTGACGTACAAATATTAAAAAAAAAATGGTAGAGAATTGGCTGAAAATTGCACTCACGTTGAAAATGAAACAAGTTAAATTGATGAAATGAAATCTAAGCTAGAAATTCCGAAAAAAACTTGTGGATGATATTTTTCACAAAGGTTTATTTTTCACCGCTCTTTAAGCTAAAGTTTTTTACTGTTTTAAAAATAGAGTTAAGAGAAAGAGTCAAACTTTAGCGTAAAGAGCGGGGCGTTAAAGATGAAAAGCCCCTTTCATATACGGAGTAATTTCTGTTCGTTTTAAGTTTTAATGTCGCTCCTTACTTTCAATTTAAAAAACTT
This sequence comes from Artemia franciscana, assembly GCF_032884065.1. Taxonomy (NCBI): domain Eukaryota; kingdom Metazoa; phylum Arthropoda; class Branchiopoda; order Anostraca; family Artemiidae; genus Artemia; species Artemia franciscana. The sequence goes on along the minus strand of NC_088864.1, from coordinate 47,287,927 downwards.
GTTTTTTTTTGTTTAATTATTAAAAAATATCCGTCCAACGCTTCGACATTGCTCAACTAAACTTAATACTGGGAGTTCATATATTAGTTTTTGTAAGTAGGCTGTTGTTTTGTGTGTTTTATGTAATTAATTACTTATTTCATTTTTAATTACTTTTACTATAATTTAAATACTTTTTCCATTGCCAGTCGAAAAATGTTTGTCTCTAAGCTTTATTAAATAAAAAAACAATTTTTTTTCAACTGAAAGTAAGAACCAACGTTAAAAATTAAAACGGACAGAAATTATTGCGTATATGAAAGGGGTTGCCCCTCCCTCCTCAACACATCGCTCTTCACACTTCAGTTCTTAAGCACCTTTAAAAAAAAGTTACTTATTGTTCTAATTAAATGACCCTTGTGTTTCAGGAGTCATTTTTAAAGAATTGGGACAAATTTAAAATTTAGCGTAACTTTAGCTGTTTTTAAAGAGTTGGGACAAAATTTAAATTTTAGCGTAAAGAGCGAGGTGTTGAGGAGGGGGAAACCTGCCTCATATACGTAATAATTTCTGTTCGTTTTAAATTTTAGTGTTACTCCATACTTTCAGTTGAAAAAACTTGCTTTTTTATATTTAATTTCTCATCGTTTTTTAAATTACGCCAGGATATCTGGCTACACCTCCACGGAAAAATCCCCCTCCGCAAAGATATCATCTGGGTAATTTAACCCAGGTGAAAATTTACCCCGTACAATTATCCTTAACATCTCCAAGCCTAAAATTGAATCGCTAAAGAGAAAGCAAGACATAAAGCAAGAGAAAGCAAGAAATTTTGTATAGGAATTCTGGCAAGTTCACCCAGTTTAAAACTTACCTTGAAAAGTTCACCTTCTGGAAATTTCTCTCTCCATGGAAAATTCTCCCCGTGCAAAATACTCCCAGCAAAACATTCGTCCTCCCCTCCCCACGCGAGAAATGTATCCATACTTTCCAATCATAAATAAAATAATGGGTAAATTTTATAACTTAGAAACCTTCCCCCAGGGGCTGTAGGGGGTCATTTTATCTCTAAAGACATAGTTACTGGGCTTTTCAAATATGCTAAAGAAAAACCTACCTCAAAATTTTGATTGGACGATTTTTGGAAAAAGTAGCGTGGGAAGGGGCCTAGTTGCCCTCCAATTTTTTGGTCACTTGAAAAGGGCACTAGTACTTTTTATTCCCGTTAGAATGAGTCCTCTTTCGATGTTTTAGGCCCATTGGGCCGATACGATCACCCCTGAAAAGAAACAAATAAACACGCATCCCTGATCTTTATTCTGGCAAAAATTACAAAATTCTACATTTTTGTAGGTATGAGCTTGAAACCTCTACAGTAAGGTTCTTTGATACGCTGAATCCGACGGTGTACTGTTCGTTAAAATTTTAAGGCTTTTGGGGGTCTTTCCCCCTTTTTTCGAAAATCAGACAAATTTCTCAGGCTCGTAGCTTTTGATGGGTAAGAATAAACTTAATGAAAGCTATATATTTGGAATCAGCATATTAAGCCAGTTCTTCTTATATATCTATTGGTGTCAAAATCTCGTTTTTTAAAGTTTCGGTTACTATTGAGCTGAGTCGCTCCTTACAGTTCGTTATCACGAACTGTTTGATTACCCATCAAAATCTAAACAAAGATCATTGAAATATTAATCGTTTTTTCTGCGTTACCAAAAGTTGTATATTCGTAAAACTTCACAATTTCATGAAATGTAAATAAACAAATGGAAAAGGTTTTTCAAATAAAGTAAAGAGCAAGTTTAGAACTTAAAACAAATATAAATTATTCTGTATATAAGAGGGACTGCCCCCTTCTCAGCACCTTGCTCATTAGACAAAAGTTTTTTGTGCTTTGAAAAATCTTATCTTTCCAATTGCAAATTTTCTTTAAAAATTTGAAAAAAAAACTTCACAATAAAGAGTTAGGAGCTAAGGAGGAGACAGCCCCCTTCATATAAAGAAAAATATGTTCAAATATGTTCCAAATCTGTTCCTTGATTTCATTTGAAAAGCTCTTTTTTTTATTTAATTTCTTATTGTTTTCCATATTATACCCAGGCCTAACCAAGATATAATTTGAGGTGCCGGTCCCTTAAATCCCTGATCAATTGCTTTTAAAATGTGTACATCAGTAATTGTAGGTTAATTAGAACCGTCCTATGTTTAATTTTGCAATATCAATTTTGGATAAAAATTTGAATATACTTAAATATTTGCGGTGAATAGTAATTTTGGCAAAAATACCTTGTTAGTATTACTATTTAAGAATTTCGATTGGATGAACAGAAGTAATATTGTTAGGATGGATGTGAGATTGTTAGTATGGATTTTGTGAGACTTTTAATCTTCTACATAACTGAAGCCATCACAACCTCTACAAGAGGATTTTTTTTTTACCGATAAATACATCACATAAATTTCTTTAAATACATTAAAGTACTTCATACGAATAGTAAAAGAAAATAACACCAATCAAAATTGCTGAGACTAAGTTACTAGTAGTATTCGCCATCCCAAAGAAGTTTCCTGGTGGACCTGCCTTGTCTTTTCTACCTTTGTGCTGGTAGATATGGGAATGCAACATTTTAGCTGTATAGAGAAACAATTTAATTCATTCCTACTCCCACCCTAACTCTTTCGACAATTATCTGAAAACTCAGGAAGAGTAAGCAGTTTGTCTATTAAAAATGTTCTTTTAGGGATCTACCCTACCCTTAACCTAAAAAATTGCTCACCGTCTCTCATTATAGCTGATATGCAATTACAATCACCAAACGTAGCCTAATTTCATTACAAATAAAGCGAATCAACTTGGTTGAATCCAGTACTGCCACCGTGTGGCATTACTTCTTTTGCAACTTGAAAGCCTATAATATAGTTATTGATACTTTTAAATCAATTAGCTTCTCAGAGTTTAAATTGATTGCAAATTCGTCCTCTTTGGGATAAAGTCATAGTTTGGTGCCCTGATATGGCAGAAAACCAGACTTTCCCCTGACCCAATCTCTATGGTCACTTAAAAAAAGCTTTAAATTTACGTTAGAATGAGCTCCCTCCCAATTATCATAGACCTTCGGTTTGATGCAATTACCCCAGAGAAACAAACAAAACAAATAGACATGTATCGACTATGTTTCTTCTGAAAAAAAAAGCGAAATTATACATTTTGAAGATTGGAGCTTGAAATCTCTACGGTAAGGTTTTCTGATTTGATGTATCTAATAAAGGGATTTTCAATAAGATCGCTTGATTTCTTGGGGATGTTTCCCCTTTTTTCAAAAATCAGGCAAATATTCCCAGATTTTTATTTTTGAGTGGGTAACAATAAACTGAAAGAATTCTATATATTTAGAATCAGCATAAAAAGCCAAAACCGCCGGTGTAGCAATTGTCATGAGAATTCCATTTTTAGTTTTGGTGAACATTGGTCCAAGTCACTTTTTACTTCCAGTTTTTTTTTTTTTTTTTTTAATCACAAACTATTTGATAAGATTCTCTTATGACAATTTTTTTTTTGAACCTTTTCATTTCATTTAGTTGAATAGGACAATAAAAAAAAAGAGGCAGCTGGGTAGTAAGTTTAGATTTTGTTTTTCTTTCGCTATTCTATTTTTTTTTTAATGTCTGAATATATAAGGAATTTAGGTTTGAGGGGGGAGACTGTCCTGTTTTGAAATAGGTACATTTTACATGGCTGTTATAAAATTTAAACGTGGTATCTATGCAAATAGGATAATTTTTGAGTATCTCTATCCCTTCTGTAAACTATTCTAAGGCGTAGAAAAATTGAAAAAGACAAGTCTACATCTGTTATAATCTACGGATGCAATAAACTTTTCTGTAATTTTGGTTTAAGTTCGATTTTCTTTTAAGATTAAATGCATAATAATTAAATATATTACTGATGAAATAAATTGATCCTTTGTCAGGAATCCTTGTGGTTTAAAATTTACTTTATTTTGTTTTAGCAGAAAATTGTTTGCTATAATTATGCATTTCTTAATAAATCCGATTATCTCCCTTAATTGCTGTATAAAGCAATCTATAAACAGCTTTGACCTGATACCGATCGAGAAGAATCCGCCGTTCTGGGCTAAGTACCCAGTCCTAAATGTTACCTGCTACTCGTAATAGAAGGTAGCTGAATTTCTACATGTTTACTCACCGTAGCAAAGATGTCACAAGGAGAAAGATCTCTTTCAAGAATCATGTTATAGAAAGCAGTAGTTAATCTATTTAAAATTAGTAAATAGAAAATGTCATGCCTTCCATTTAAAGTAAAGCTATCTAAATATGACATTTTCCCACAAATTTTTACTGGGTATAGGGTGACCTCTAGAAACCGGTTATTGACGGATTTTTGTTACATGATATGTTGGAATCAGATGTATAGGGTGTGTTCCTTAAGTCATCAATCAAATATTCGTTATTTACTCCAATATACCTTTTAAAACTATTCAAATCATCATCATTATCATCATGTTGTTTATAACCCATCACAAAACAAAACTCGACAGGGTCCTGAAAAAGAAAAACAAAAAAAGAAACAACAGAAAGAAAAAAACATGCTTCAACAAATATGAACATAGGACAACAGAAAATGACCGTTGATGGGAAGACTCATGACATTCAATGGAAAATCTACGAATACGCTTCTCAATAAGCCCAACTGGATTTACCAATCGTTGCCTACTCTGCAGAAAAGAGTTACTTGTCTATGTTGGCAGTTCTATCAAATACTTTGCAAACTTAAAACATTTTTAGGACCACATTTGCAGTTTCTTTCAGTTTTGCTCCAATAGGCGCACCCAGGTAAGTAAGGCTGATAACAAAAAGAGCTTCAGAGCAAGATAGATTTATTGAACTTCAATTTTCTTTATAGTTAAATGGTAGAGCAACTGTTTTATCAGCGTTAAATATCAAACCAATGTGCTTATACTCTTTATGAAGAAGCGTAAAAGTCGAAAAGTATCCTGGAAAGTGGAGGAAAGGTTCAGTAAGTAATCCGCAAACCTATCTAGAGGGAGTTCGTCTCCTTTGAAGATAAATGTAGAGTTTGGCTTATCTTGAACACCAGTAACACAATTATCGAGCCAATTTGAGAAGCCAAAGCTCCTTGGCGTACACCTTTCTGGATCTAAAATAGTATACTACCATCTTTGATTTTAGCGGTCAGATTTCTATACATATATCTTAGACTAATAATTATCGCAGCATCAGTACCTTTTGCGCGAGCCTCGAGTAAGACCCGCGCAAATTTACACGTGTAGAAAACTCTTGTAACATCAAGTGTACATAAAATCAAGATTCCTCAGTTCCCTTTTAGCCCATTTAAAAGTTGAAAACGAGCGTGCTCCCTATCTAAACCTGACTGGTACTTGAAAGGGCGAGGAGAAGCGAAACATTCTTCTTCAATCTCTCTTATCATAAATGACTCGAAGAACTTAAACGTAGTATACGAGACCGTAATAGGGCTGTAAGAACTGCAGATGCAAGCGTCTATTTTTGCCCACGAAGCGCCCTTTTTGTGTCTTTTAATAATGAGAATTCTGTATACGACATAAAAATGCATAGGGAGACATCGCGGGCCAGGATAATCTGAAACAGTAGAGCTAGATATTGTTCGATTAAAATACCTGCAAGTTGCGGGTGCCTTGATGAAATAGAATCAACACCAGAAGAATATTTTTTCTAAGAAGAATTAAAGAGTCAACAACAATTGGCAACACAAACAGGTAAGATCTTGTCTTATTTGAAAGAACAAGTTCTAGCTGTTTATTTCATAAGCTCCTCTGCGCTTTTGTTTGTTGTACTGAACTCTCGGGCTTTGTTTGTTGTACTCTCGGGCTTTGGCAGGCTTACTATACTTTCAAAGTTTGGAGAGATATTCCGAAATACAAATCCCATTTTTATCGATCAGCATCAAATTATGGTTTTCCAGCTCCTTATTGGATTATTGTTCCGTACAGGAGTTTCAGATCATCTATTAAGCGATCTCGCGGGAAACTAATCATTCCCAACCAAAAACCAGTGCTTAGCCGACTCAGACGCATTTTGTAGAGCTCTGTTTTTTAGCCCGTCTTGGACCTGAAACTTTTTACGAACATGTCAAAGAAGAACAGCACTTGATCCAGCACATTTCAGCATATGATCTATTTGTTCCAAGTGGGTTGTGCACTCAATTAAGGTATTCTTTTCACTTTGTCAGCAAGATGGCATAGAAGATTGAAATACACTTTGATTTTGCTCAGCATCTCGTCACAGATTTTACTGAAAGTATCGCTTGATACGTTTTCCCAGTCTTGGTATGAAAACCAATTCGATTGCTTAATTTCAGCCATAAGTGAGGAGGAGTAAAAGTAAATAGAGATGGGAAGGTTGTCCGAATAGAATCCTTTTTTTACAGCTCTGACCTCGTGACTGCCGACCAAAGCAACAACATGGTATATGTTCGAGGAAGCATAACAGTCCAGCATCTGAAATTATTGTCACCTTTAGTCCATGCATAATAAAAGGGGGGAACACAGCCCCAAAAGAGTTGCGATCGGTGTGACATCGCGTTCGTCATATCTACGTTAAGATCCCCACTGATGATAATACGTTGGAACGCTACTGTTTTAAAAACATACCAAGAAGCTTGCATGCTGATACCTAAACCTAGAAACAGACTGATCGTTTTTGTAATTTGTAGGCCGATTTACGTTAATCACTGCATGACTTTAAAACTTAGCTCCAATAAAATATTCATTCTCTGCTGATAGCTTTCAATGGAAACAAGATAGGATAGCAAGACCTCAAGTTGATGTGCCTCTCTGTCTCTGAACTGGACTAAAAAAGAGAAGATGAAAGTTAGGAAATAGGGGTAGTAGGGTTTTGCATTCTTCCTACTGGAAATACTCCTGAATGAGCAGTAGGTCATGGGACTATAATAGGTACGCAATTGGTAATTTTTCTAATAATATTCCACAAGAAAGTCGGCAGCTGTATCTTTTTTGTACTTAATTTACATTTCAGCAGATCCTATGCAATGGTGCATTTGTAACTGTAATACGGGTGACTATCATTTTGTTTGTAACTGTTTTTTCATTCAGTTTGTCACAATTCTTAGTTCTGAGTATTAACATTTGTGTCCATGATGTTTAGTTTAGAAAATCTCACGGAAAGCCCACTGTTTTTGAATCGCTACCGTTCGCCCACTGAGCTGCTGAAATCAGTACATAAAAATTTACATATATCCTGCCCTTTAATTTAGGTTTTCTGATAAATAGATGGCACTAAGAGAAGAAAAGATTTAACTTCACGTGTTGAAACTATTCGAAATTCAGGAGCATTGTAAACAACGTAGACTGGAAATTTTCTGAATTGTTGGAAAGCTTTGCTTAAAATGACCAAAACTCGACCTACTAAACATAAAGATAAGAACACTTTTAAGGTACTGTATATATTTGTGTCATAATACCATACAGGTTATGGCTTATACCTTCTACACACTTTAGGCTGTCAGTAATGTTGTATTTTCTTGAGTGTTTGATATGATGTTAATGGGTATCAGCAAGTTGCAACCAGTTTATAGTAATAGTCTTTCTTCTTTAGCTGCAATAATTTCTTAGCAAGATGTAATAAGGTGTAAGATGGGATACCACCAGATTGCTAACAGAAAATAGGCTAGTACAGTTTACCTACTAGATAAAAAAGGGTTAATTTTTGTTTTTCATATTATTGACTTACAAATAAAGTGAAAATACCATTCAACGCCTTTTTTAAGCTCTTTATGAATATAACAATCGTTTCTATTGTAATTTCAAATTTAAGCCCTTTTTAAACTCTCGAAAATGACCAAAATATTTATAGTTTTTGGGTTTAAAAAAGGCTTAAAATATTGTTTTCAAATTTACCATTTTATTATAAATCCATTTTTAAATTTAGTATATTTAAATACCACTTTGGATTAGAACTTTCCATTGGCCTTCATATTTTCAGTATTTTATCAAAACAAGGAAGAATCAGTGCTTGTGGATTATATAACATTAAAAAATGAATTTATAATGAAACAGTTAGTTTAAGACCAATGTTTTAAGCCTTTTTTATACCCAAATACAATAAATAATTTGGTCAGAAATATTGTGTCAAGAGCTCAAAAATTGCTTAAATTTGAATTTGCAATAGAAGCAATTATTATATTTGTAGAGAACATAAAAAAGGGGTCAATGTTGATATTACCTGAACAATTGTTTTGGGTCATGAAACAATTGTTAATAGATGCATTTTGACTTTTTGAACATCTTTTCTCTCTTGCAAAACTACCACAAACTCACCATTATGGAGTTCTTCCAGCCCAAATATTCTTGTATTTACACATAGGCCTATAGAATTGCAATCATTTCCATTTTTGTTGATCAGACATTTGAAATCACAAATCTGTAATAGTTTAGAAACAAATTTGGGCTATATATTTGCACATTAGGGGGGTGGGGATAAAGCATAGCATATATTAAATATGTAAACTAGCCATTGCTGTAGCTTATTTAATATATGCTGTGCTTACCCCCCCCCCTAATGTGCAAATATATAATAACTCCATAATGGTGAGTTTATGGTAGTTTTGCAAGAGAGAAAAGATGTTCATAAGGTCAAAATGCATCTATTAACAATAGTTTCATGACCCAAAACAATTGTTCAGGCAATATCACAATTGACCAAAAAAGGCATCAAGTGGTATATTCTCTTCATTCATAAGTCAATAATATGAACAACAAAAAATTTGCCAAAAACCTTATCAAACATTTTATATAGAAAAAAAATTTCTAGGAAACTAGTTGGTTAATATGAATGGCAGTGTAGGCCTATGTATCTAGAAACTTTAAATTAGCCAAGTGGTTGGCTATTAGATCTTACCCATAGCCTATATACATTTCAGCCTTGACTAGTAAGTTAATATTAGAATTATATATACACTATTAAGTTAGCTAACTAGCTGGCTATTAATATCTATTAATATCTATTTGGATATTAATATTCCAGGTATATACAAGCTTCAGTTTAAAATAGCCAACTTGTCAGCTACCTATAAAGTTTATAATACACAGTAGAATTAGGCTAGCTAACTAATTCACTATTGAAGTCTCAGCAATATACACATGTTTTGATTATCCAACCAGTTGGATATTAAATCTCACCTATATATAGCTATACTTCAGCCTGAATTAGCCAACTAGTTTACTTGTAAGGGATGAGGAGAATACATGACTTGAGAGGTTGTTTTCTAGCAGTTTGCAAGTTGCAATTGTTTCTCCTCTCTACCTTTGATAGATACTTTAAAGAATTAGCTAATTAGTTGGCTATTAATATCCCATACAGTGTTGTGCCAAGTACTTCTTTTTTTCCTTAGGTACAAGTACCAAGTACTCAGATAAATTTTTAATTAAGTCCAAGTATTAAGTACTTCTCTAAAAATATACTTAAGTAATAAGTACTTTTGAAAAAGTACTTCAGTACTTAAGTACTTGAGTATTTTGATTGTACTTGAATTTTAATTCAGTTAAGATGTAAAAAGAAAAAAAATTACAAAGAACATTCATTACAGCTTCATCAAAACTTTTAATTTCTTTCTTGCTCCTTTCAACAGCAGAAGCTTTTCATACATACCAATTCTGAGAATGTTTCTTTTTGGAGTAAAAATTCCATCACCTACCAAAAAAAGTTGTTGTGCAGGTGCAGACAAAGGAATGATACAGCTGTACTTCCTGAAAACTTTCATTACCCTTGGGTACACTTTGAGCACAAAGAGTTCCTTTCATCTTTCATTCAAATATGACAAAACCTTCACAGAATTGGTTTCACGGCCACAGTTGCCAGAATTACCATGAGTAGTTTCTTCATCACTAAGATTAAAGTATTCATCTCCAGACAAAAAGCAACCTTCATCAGCCTCATAAGTACTTCTGAAATCTTTGACTTTTTCCACTTTGTTTACCAAGAGTTCAACTGCTACATCCTTCTGGTTATCAGGAAACCACATTTGAAGAAAGGATGACTTGCCATGGCAATAACATAGTCTCTTGCATGACAGACCCACAAGAAGAGCATGTACCAAAGGCTGTCTGACTTTTGCCAAATCTTTCAGCTTTTTGAGCTTCCTTTCAAATGATTTGATTGTAGGATAGATAGCACCAAAGGAGCATCTTTCCTCCCCCTGAAGAATGTCCAATGCCACTGCTACTGGATTCATAATTTTCATGTAGGCCTGTTCTTCAAGAATTTCAACATCACGAGAAGTTAGCCTTGGTCTTTGCAAAGCATCACATACATTAGCAAGCTCTCCAGTTTCATGACAATCCATCAAATGTTTGACACTTTCATACTTCGAGTGCCACGTGGTTACCACAGATCTTATAAGCTGTTTGTCATATACCTCTTTCACAGCATCAGCAGCTTTTGAACTCTTATTCACAGTATCCTAGAGAGCAATACACTTCAAAAAAGCAGCATGGTACTGCCTCTTATATGGAATATCACAGAGGGCTTTATCAGCATCAGTGGATCTAAGTAGGTTAAGTGTGTGGCTGACACACCTGAAGTGTGGAGGAAGTTGGAAATACACAGGGTCATCAAGAGAATTGAGCATCTCTTCAACGTTTGTAAAAGAGTATGAGCCATACTGACCTGCTTCATCTTCATTTTCTTCATTACTGTCTTGAACATATTCATCAGATACCATCGGATATTCCCTGAATGACTTACTAAAGTTAGAGGTGTTATTGGTCAAAACCCCTCATTCATTTTTATCAACTGCAATTTTATACCTGGCAAATACACCATTCAGTTGTTCAGCAATTCAGTCATAAGTGAATGAGCCCTTGAACCAGCAACAAGCAAGGGCATAAGATTTTCATTTCAATCCTCGTTGAGCAAGTATGCAGTCATTCCCAAATAGCTTTTGTTGTTGGCAGACCAAATGTGTGTTGTCAGCAACATGTAGTTGGTGAGTCCAAAATCACAAACCATATCTTTCTGTACTTTTAAAACTTAGCTTCAATTTGCTAAAGCTTTTCTTCCTGGAACCTTTGCATAAAGTGCAAGACCTGTTGTCAGATTTTCAAACAATGGCTTCTCAACAGTGTACAGGGGTTGAATCTCATCCAGAGTGTAGTCCAGTGCCAAAGAAGTCACTTTTGACTGTGTCAGTTTAACAGTCTTGCAGCAAAGAAATCTCCCTTAACTTTTTTAGAAGGTGAGCTATAATCAGGGCCATTATTATCTTCATTATCTTCAGATTCAGACGACCCCAAAAGTGAGCCTACAAGTTCACTAGCCTCTTTGCTACTTGATTTCCTTTTGTTCTTACTGTTTATCACATTTATCACAAAAAACTGTCCATTCAATATGTAGGGTAGTTCTGCCATGATAGCGTCCTTTTTTGGAATTTCATGCTGGGCCAGGAGCCACTGCTCTCAAAGACTAAAATCCATTCATCCACTAATGTATAAGCAGTTCAATTTGTCATATTGCCCTGCATCATGCTGGTATAATTTTTCTCATCAAGAAAGTACTTGAGTACTTAAGTACCCTTAAGTAATTTGTTACTTAAGTATAAGTATTAAGTACTTTAGAAATTTTTTACTTAAGTAGAGTACAAGTACTCAGATTTTTTACTTAAGTAATTACTTAAGTACTTTTACTTAAGTATTTCCAAACACTGATCCCATGTATATATAAACTTTAGTTTAAAATGGCCAACCAGTCAACTATATATATATATACTTCTGCCTGAATTAGCCAGTTAACAGAACTGTATAGGCTACACTTTATAGAATTAGCTAACTAGTTGGCTATTAACATCCCAGGTATATATAAACTTTAGTTTAAAATAACAAAGTAGTCAGCTATCAAAGTTACTTAATGTGCCAATTAGTTTTGATTTTCGTTTCCCCATCATTTTTTTATGATTGGCTAGGAGAGGTCAGAGGTGATGATGTAGCACATCTTACTTTCCACTCATCATATCTGCATAGTATTTAGACTACTTGGCTAATATCAAATTGCTTTATATATAAATGCCCAAAATATAGCCAAACAGCTGGCTATTGAAAAACAATTTAAGTAAATACAAAAATAGGCCTATAAAATAGCAAACTGGTAGACTGGTGAATTGGGCCTGTGTATATACAGGAAAGGAAATTAGCAAACCAGGATTGTCTACTGACAAGTGCTAACAGTTCTTTTTGTTTAAACAGGGGAGGGATAGGGACAAGGTTGTTGAATTGATTTTATTTATGGAAAATTGGGTAAGAAGAAGGTCAGGGAAATGGGGTTTAGAAAAGAGATGGCCAGGATTAAGAAAACATGGTTATTTTAGCAGAGTACAAATTATAATTGATTTGAAATGCCCATTAATTAAGATTTTTTTTCCTATTATTTTGCTATGATTTGCCAGCAGGAGTTGGAAGTGGGGATGTAGAATATTTTGCTTTTTGCTCATCATCTCTACATAATATTTGGACTTCTTGGCTAATATCAAACTTCTTTGTGTATAAATGTCCTAATAGCCAACCAGTTGGCTATTGAAGAGCAGTTTGAGCATACACAAAAATCTAAAATAACAAACCAATTGGACACTGAATTGAGTCTATGCATATACAGGAAAGGAAAATAGTGAACTAAGAATGTCTCCCAACAAGTGTTGACATTTTTTTAAACAGAGGGGGGGGGGAGTTAGGGACAAGGGTGTTGACTTGACTTTATTTAGGGAAAAGGGGTTAAAAGGAGGAAGAGGGAAAATGGGGTTAGAAAAGCAGTGGTGAGGATTAAGAAAAAATGCGATTATTTTAGCAGAGTGCAAATTATGATTGATTTGAAGAGCCAAATAAAATTTCTCTTTCCCATCATTTTACTTTGATTGAGCAGGAGAGGTCAGGGATATGAAATATCTTGCTTTCTTCTTGTTGTCCCCACATAACATTTATACTATTTGGCTAATATCAAGTTGGATATCCACTACAGAGCTATATAAAAAAGTATTGTTTATGTATAGAGAAAAAATTGATTTTTTTTTATGGGGGGTTGACAAGTTAGCAAAATTTAGTTTTGGCAAAGTGAAAAGCCAGAATTACCTGCCATAAAGAGCAATTATACTTGCAAATAGTTTCCTTTTTGAAGGGAAGCATCTGCTGGTATCCTAATTGATAAGCTACTTCTAGTACTTGGATCAATAAATTCAGTAAGAATACATCTCCAAATCTATCATGCTGAGATATGCATACTCTTAAAATATTTACATGGAAAATTGAATAAAAAAAGGATAATATACTTTTTACTAAACAAAATAAGCATGAACAATTCTTGCAAACAAAGAGCATGTTTGGGAGGAATGGGGTAAACATTGTGCTGGTCTTCTTCCATTCAGCAAAAAGAATATATTGTTGGTAAAGTTTCTTTCTCTTTTAGTATTCAAAATATTGAATTAAGTATGTTATTTGATTTTCTTAATATTAGTTTTAATGTTTTATTTGAACAAACTACTTTGAGAATGCATTACTTTTTATAAATATTGAGTCTAAATGCATTAAATATTTTGGTGTTGGAAAACCAATTTCAAAACTGTTAATTTTGTCAGATAATATATGTCCAATGCTTCAGCATTGTAAGGAGCAGCATTAAAACTTAAAACGAACAGAAATTATTATGTATATGAGGGGAGTTGCCCTCCTCCTCAACACCTCACTCTTCATGCTATGGTTTTTTGGAACTTTAAAAAAGTTACTTATTGTTCTAGTTAAATGACCCTTGTGTTTCAGGAGTCATTTTTAAAGAATTGGGAAATTTAAACTTCAGCATAAAGAGGGAGTTGCTGGGTCACACACATCCATCCCTAAAACAAATAAACACGCATCCATGCTTTTTCTTCTGGCAAAAATACCAAAAATTCCACATTTTTGCAGGTATGAGATATGAGCCATCCCTACAGTAGGGTTCTTCATTATGCTGATTGTGTAAATTCTATGACTTCAAGGGGTTTTTTCCTTTTTTTTTCGAAAATCAGACAAATTTTCTCAAGCTTGTAGCTTTTGATGGGTAAGACTAAACTTACATAATTGGAATCAGCATAATAAGCCAATTCTTTTGATGTATATATATTGGTATCAAAATTCTGTTTATTAGAGTTTTGGTTACTATTGAGCTGGGTTGCTCCCTACTTACTGTTTTTTACCACAAACTTTTTGATTGCCCATCAAAATCCAAACAGAGATCATTAAAATATTGATCTTTTTTCTGCATTAATGAAAGTATTGTATTCATAAAACCTCACAGTTTCATGAAATAAACAGATAGGAAATTCAGATAGGTCAGAGTGTCTAATAGGAAATTCAGATAGTGTCAGATATAGTCTTAGGCTACATCCAGCCCATTAGAGGGGGGGGGGGAGACAATTGAAGCTCAGAGATCAGCTCATTTAAATAAAAGCATTGAATGGTATATTTCTTTTTTTTCGACCTGAAATTTGTCTTCCAACATAGATTTACCTTTTCCTTATCCTCCTAACATTTCCAAGTGGCTTAATCACTCAAAGTCAAATAAGTCATCAAATTCTAAATATCATCGACATTTTTTTTTTTAGTTCTAACATAATTTTCTACTCTTTCAAGTTTCCCATAGTCATGGTAAAAAAAAGGTGGGGGTGTAGATGCCTAAAAAACCTTATTTTAACTCCTGAGTTGTTTAACTCTTCATGATATTTTAAATGAATATAGAATGAGGTATGGGGGGATTAGAGTTAATATTTTATCTTCATTAATTAGGCTAAGCCTGACAAAGGGTGCTGCAGGGTGATACCTCCCTTCTTACTGTAGAACAATGTTTCTAATATTTATTTTAACGCTTCATCTAATTAAACTGATTTGCTTCATGTTTCATAAAATTATATACAGTAATATGTAAATGCACATCAACTATTATGAAGCAGAGGGGGGGGGGATGCCTCAAAGAGTGCATTTTAATGCCTAAATATCCTAACTCCCATTAAGATTTCAGATAAACCTAGCGTGAATGTGGGGAGGAGGTAGAAGTGGATAGTCTCATTTCTTGATTCCTGGGATTGTTTTTGGTGTAATAGTGCCCCCAGCCTGACATCATTGTTATACAATCTTAAAAAGTGCTTATGCCAGATTTGCCTCTCACTCACTCGGACTATCTGTCATGGCTTTTTCTAAAAATTAGCCATGGCTTGATGCCTGCAACTTCTTGATTTTAACTGTTGATTTTGAGTTTAAATCAAGTAGTTGCAAACATCAAGCCATGGCTAATTATAGAAAAAGCCAAGACAGATAGTCCAAGTGAGTGAGAGGTAAATCTGGCATAAGCCATCCCTCCCACTATTGCATCAATCTTTTTCTATGTAGCATAAAATATTACGTATACCTGCTTCTCTGAACAGAGGCGGAAAAGGCAAGGTAGGGCATCTTGAGCCTTGCTAACAAATTTCTTGTCGGCTGGGGGTTGGGAGGGTTAGCAAGTTCCACCAAGAGTTCGTTTTCAGTGATTTTTTATGGTAGTATTTCTATTTTCGTATTTATATTAAATATTTCAATGTTTTTAAAGTATATGTACAATTTACCACATTCAAACATCAGAGAACCCTATTGCAGAGGTTGTAATGGCTTCACCCGTATAAACGATCAAAATTCGTGCAGAATCTCCTTCTATATGGACAATAATACCCCTTTCCATTCACCCGAAACGGGCTTATTCAACAAAACTGTTGTTCATCAAATATCTTGACTAAATATTCAAATTTTATCCAAAATTTCAGTTACAATCTGACATTTTAATTCTTAAGCAGAAAAACTTAAAAAGTAAGACACACCTATTTATACTTGTATAATTGGTTAACCAATTTACAATTACTGATATATACAATTTATCAGCAAGAAATCAGGGGTTTATTGGGTCAGTACCCCACATCATATCTTGGTTAGGCCTGGGCACCATTTGAAAAATTATAAGAAAAAAAAAGTTTTTTCAGCCGAAAGTAAGGAGCAACATTAAAACTTGAAAAGAACATGAATTACTCTATATATGTGGGGGATGTTCCCTCCTCAACTTCTCGCACTTGACTAAACTTTGAGTTTCTGTCCTATTCTTTAATAATGACTACTGAAACGCAAGGGTCTTTGAATTAAAATAAGAAGGTTTTCTAAAGCACTTTAAAAACTTTAGTTCAACAAGCAAATAGAACAATTTTAATCCATTCTTAGTTTTAATGTTGCTCCTTATTTTCAGTTGAAGAAATTTTTTCTATATAATAACCAAAAGAGGCTGTTAGATCTCATCGGTAGTAACATTTAATATGCTATGTCTTCTCACAGAATATTCAAAGCCTTAGATTAATGGAAGTGGTGGATGTTGAACTTTAAAACATCTCAGACATTGCTGATCTGCTGCTACAGGATTGATCTTTGAAATTTTCATTCATTTAGCTGAATAGATTTCTAAGTTATCAAATGGCTGCTAAATAAAACGCTACTTTTCTCTTTTATTAGTATTCAAAATTGACAAATCTTTTATAGACTTAAACAAATATACTGATCTGCACTCTATTACACATTAGTGTATGACCTTCCAGCAACTGGAATATTGACAATTATACGCCCTATACTATAGGCCATCTATGGCTCTGGAAGATCTTTATGCCTTGTTCTTTGAATATACTTTTAGCAAAATATTACAAAAAAGCAAAAGAAAATTATACTTGTTTAACTTTTACACATTAATGAAATATTTGTATTTATTTAACTTTTATTTATTTTAATGTAAAAAAGTGGTTATTTGTATTGTATGTAAATGTTGCGTAATTTAGTGTAGGTTTTGAGCAATATTAAACTTAGACTGACTTTAGAACTTTTGTCATTGTGTTTGCCAACCCATAGCTGCTTTTGCAGAAAAAAAGTTTTTTAAACTAAAAGTAAGGAGCAACATTAAAACTTAAAACGAATAGAAATTATTATGCATATGAGGGGGTTGTTAATTTTCCCTGAAAAATCAACTCCCTGGAAACTTCCCTCCCCATGAAAAATCCCACCAGCAGAAAGTTCGCCCCCCCACTCGAAAAATGTATGCATACTTCCCAATAACAAATACTATATGTAAACGATGAGCAAAATTTGTCTAGGGGCTGTGGGGGTCAGGATATCTCCAAAGGCATAGTTATTTGGCCTTTCAACTATGCTGAACAAAGTTGCTATCTCAAAATTGTGATCGAACGATTTTGAGAAAAAAGGGGCCTGGCAAGGGGCCCAGATACCCTTCCTTTTTTGGTCACTTAAAAATGACACTAGAACGTCTAATTTCCTTTCGAATGAGCCCTCTCCCGATATTCTAGGATCACTGGGTCGACATGATCACCCCTGGGGAAAAAAATAAGTAAATATGTACCTGTGATCTTTCTTGTGGCAAAAAATACAAAATTCCGCATTTTTGCAGATATGAGCTTGAAACCTCTACAGTAAGTTTCTCTGATACACTGAATCTGATGGCGCAATTTTCATTAAGATTCGATGACCTTTTAGGGGTTTCCCCCCTTTTTCGAAAATCAGGATAATTTTTTCAGGCTCGTAACCTTTGATGGGTTAGACTAAACTTAATGAACCCTTTACGTTTGAAATCATCATAAACATCCGATTCTTTTGATGTATTTATTGGTATCCAAAGTCCATTTGTAGAGTTTTGGTTACTATTGAGCTAGCTTGCTCCTTACTTACAGTTTTTCACCACGTACTGTTTGATTTTGAGCAATATCTAGCTTGGATTGTTGCCAAATAATCTTACCATATATCTGTTGCAAATTAACTACTAATTTTCTCTTTCTTTTTCAAGTTTAAAACCTTTTCTGAAAGACTTAGTGAGGTCTCTGTTGATGTAATACATAGATATGGAGAACTTCGTGGTGAAGTTCCTGGAGATACAGACACCTTTTTCCAAGAAGCTCTTGACAAATGGGCTGACATTTGTTTATCAGAAGGCTTTACCAAATTTCAAAAAGATGTCATAAATAAGGGAAGTACTTTATCAGAGCTGCTTTTTCACAAAGATGAATTGGCCAATATTCTTTTGCAACACTTGAATGTTGGGAGTAAGGATTACCTGCAGCCTTTGCTTGAGTAAGTTATCTTTTAACCCCTTCTGACAACTAATACTCATCTTCAGTCTTTTACAAGTCCCTTGATATTCCTGTAACTGATAGCTGGAATTTTAGAACAAATTGAAACTGTCTGTAAAAGCAAGAATACAGCTTACCTGTCATGTGTGTAAGTGTATAGTTAGGATTGCAGCCCTCCTTCTCATCATATTCTCGTGATTTTTCCCCTGTTTAACTGTATGCTTTTGCTGATTCGACAATTTACCCCTCCCCCTGCCAAAATAATTCTCTTTGCATCTGAGTGTTCTTATTTTTATTACATGCTTCATGGCTCCATTGCAAGTGATAATATGGCACTAGTCCTGATAATTACCATGCTAATTACTTTCAAGGTATATATTATAAGCATCCCTGGCATAGTGCTGTCGAGCTTTATTTTGGCGAGTTGATCGCATAGGCTTTATTCTGCCTGGGACCAGTTTTGATACCTTCTTAGATGGAGGGCAATCTATGTGAACTGCAAGGTTTTGCTGCGTGAACTGCTAGGTTTTGGACAGGTTGGAAAGGAGCAATGTGGCTAGTTGGAGTACCAGCAAGGATAGGACATGTATATTCCATGACTGGTCTGATACATGACGTGAAGTGTCAAATGGGATCCTCAGGGACGAGGCTTTTACATCTTACAATGACTCCTAGTTTCTGGGAGCTGGAGGATATCACTTGGCTTAGGTGTTCAGCCCACGCAAGATCCGATGAGGAATGAACTCCAAGAAGGCGTTAAGAAATGAACTCCAAGAAGGTGTAGTATGTCAACTTTTGCTATTGCCTTTCCTTTGAAAATGGTAGCAGGGCGATCCTTCACGTTTTGTGCCTTCGAAATTAAGAGCTCTTTTGTTTTTTATGCATTGAAACTGACAAGCCACTAATATGCCTACACCTTATTTTTTGAGGTCTGCCTGAAGCTCCATGTTAGGATTCCTGGGATCTTCGTCTTTCGCGATGGAGATTTTTTATTGTCAAAGTGGCAAAGTGGTGATGTTTTCAAACAGTTCGTGGTAACGAACTGTAGTAAAGAGCGACCCGGCTCAATAGTAAACGAAACTCTAAAAAACGGAATTTTGATGCTAAAAGATGCATCAAAAGAATCAAATTTTCACGCTGATTCTAAATATATTAGTTTCAATTAATTTAGTCTTTTTCATCAAAAGTTACGAGCCTGAGAAAATTTGCCTTATTTTGGAAAATAGGGGGAAACATCCCCTAAAAGTCATAGAATCTTAACGAAAATCACACCATCGCATTCGGCGTATCAGAGAACCCTATTGCAAAAATTTCAAGCTCCTATCTAAAAAAATGTGGAATTTCGTATTTTTTGCCAGAAGACAAATCACGGGTGCGTGTTTATTTGTTTGTTTTTTTGTTTTTTTTTTCTTTTTCCCAGAGGTCATCGTATCGACCAAGTGGTCCTAGAGTGTTGCAAGAGGGCTCATTCTTACGGAAATGAAAAGTTCTAGTGCCCTTTTTAAGTGATCAAAAAAATTGGAGGGCACCTAGGCCCCCTCCCACTCTCATTTTTTTCCAAAGTCAACGGATTAAAATTTTGAGATAGCCATTTTGTTCCACATAGTCGAAAACCATAATAACTATGTCTTTGGGAATGACTTACTCCCCCACAATCCCTGGGGGAGGGGCTGCAAGTTACAAACTTTGACCAGTGTTTACATATAGTAATGGTTATTGGGAAGTGTACAGACGTTTTCAGGGGGATTTTTTTGGTTTGGGGGGTGGGGTTGATGGGAGGGGGCTATGTGGGAGGATATTTCCTTGGAGGAATATGTCACGAGGGAAGAAAAATTCAATGAAAAGGGCGCAGGATTTTCTAGCATTACTATAAAAAACAATGAAAAAATAAACATGAAAACGTTTTTTCATTTGAAAGTAAGGAATAGCATTGAAATTTAAAACGAACAGAGATTATTACGCATATGAGGGGTTCTAAAAATACTTTAGTATAAAGAGCGAGGTATTTAGGAGGAGACAAATACCTCGCTCTTTATGCTAAAGTATTTTTAGTAATTTCAACTGTTTATTCTACGGCCTTTTTGATTCAGGGGTCATTCTTAAAGAATTGGGACAAAACTTACGAGGTACAAACCCCCTCGTACACATAATA
Organism: Artemia franciscana; assembly: GCF_032884065.1. NCBI lineage: Eukaryota > Metazoa > Arthropoda > Branchiopoda > Anostraca > Artemiidae > Artemia > Artemia franciscana. The sequence goes on along the minus strand of NC_088864.1, from coordinate 47,267,606 downwards.
AAAATATAAGAATATAAAAGTTTGTTACGTAAGTTAATTCTTAAGTTACGCATATTTTTTTACTAATAAAAACGTTCGTTGAAAATTAAAACTTCTAGTAGCCTTTTTAAGTAACCGAAAAATGGGAGGGCATTCAGGGGTCATTCTTAAAGAATTGGGACAAAACTTACGATTTAGTGTAAAGAGCGAGGTATTAACGAGGGTACAAACCCCCTCGTACACATAATAAAAATATAAGAATATAAAAGTTTGTTACGTAAGTTAATTCTTAAGTTACGCATATTTTTTACTAATAAAAACGTTCGTTAAAAATTAAAACTTCTAGTAGCCTTTTTAAGTAACCGAAAAATTGGAGGGCAGCTAGGCCTCCTTCCCCACCCCTTATTTCTCAAAATCGTCTGATCAAAACTAAGAGAAAGCCATTTAGCCAAAAAAAAAAAAAAAAAAATTAATATACAAATTTCATTTCAATAATTTATGTGCGGAGAACCAAAATCAAACATGCATTAATTCAAAAACGTTCAGAAATTGAATAAAAAAACTAGTTTTTTTAACTGAAAGTAAGGAGCGACATTAAAAATTAAAACGATCAGAAATTACTCCGTATATGAAATGGGTTGTCCCCTCCGCAATCCCTCGCTTTTTACGCTAAAGTTTGGCTCTTTGCCACAATTCTACTTTTTAAAACAATTAAAAGCTTTAGCGTAAAGAGCGAGGGATTGCGGAGGGGACAATCCATTTCATATACGGAGTAATTTCTGATCGTTTTAAGTTTTAATGTCGCTCCTTACTTTCAGTTAAAAAAAACTAGTTTTTTTTATTTAATTTTCACAAGGCCTATCCTAGATCGTTTATGAACACCAGGAAAAGAGTCAGCCCAAGTATACTTCCTAGGGGTATTCTGGCTAAAACCGGGCGTTCTTTTGAAATGAAGTAGTCAAGGACGACCCTTATTGAATTCTGGCAAAGGCCAACCACCGACTCCATCGACTTTAATTTACATAGAAGGCCCTCGTGTCATACGCGATCAAAGGCTTTTGCAATGTCAAATGAGAGAAGGTGAATGTCATGTCCCTGAGACAAGAGCCCCACTCTTGGTACTCTACAATTAGACAGTCCAACGTAGACCGTTTTCTGTGAAATCTGTATCGTGTGTCAGCCAATAAGTGGTGTGACTCAAAGCACTGATAAAGGCTTTTGTTGGTGACACTCCTATAAACTTTCCCTCTGTAGAATAGGAGACTCATAGGCCAATAAGGTCCTAGATTAGTAGGGTCACCACCTTCCTTTGGCACAGGGACTACATGAGCAACTTTCGAGGCTTTTGAAAATGTTTCCACTGCGAAGTATCTTCAAAACAGAGAGGTGAGAGGACCACTGAGTTCAGGGGCACATCTTTTGAGGACAATATTGGATATCGTATCAGGCCCTGAAGCTTTGATGACATCTAGTTGACAGAGTGTTCTAAAAATCTTGCTACTGGTTTTGTTTATACCAGTGATTTTCGCATCTGTTCGTTGTGAAAAGGGGGAAGGAGAGACTTCTATGTGTTCAAGTAGAGAGACCTTTCCAAAAGCTTTTGCAAGAGCATCCGCTTTTTCCTGGCCAGAATACTTCATCATCCCTTCAACATGAGGTGATGGAATTAAGGTAGGTTTAGATGGTGGTGGGGCCTCTTTGACATTGATTTGTAGGAGTACTTTTAGCTTTACTTCAAACTTGCATTTGCAATCAGTTCAAGCTTGGCTTGTGGCCTTAACAGACTCGTTCAGAGCTCTAATAAAAACATCCCGATACTCCTATGATTTTGTCAAGCGCCATTTCTTATGGGCCTTCTTTCTATCCCTAGTTGCCCTTCTACAAGCAGCATTGAACAACAACTTGTCTTGAGAAGAGACTTGTATTGTCTTTGATGGGGCAATTTGCTAAATAGCATCTGTAATCGCTTTTTCGTAGAGTGACGCTGCTTCAACTATCTTATTCTGTGAATTTACTCCATGGCTTTGCCGGGAAGTAGTTTCGCAATCCATCAAAGTTTGCTCGGTGTTGCTGCCTTAGTATCCGAACGTGCTTTGCAGGTAGAGGTATTTTCAGATTTCCACGAGCTATGACTGCCACATGGCGCTGACAAAAGGATAGCTTTCAACAATAAACGAATCCGAAACGACCGGTCAAGAAAAGATCAAGCTGGGGTGATCCATGAGAGCCAGTGTAAGTGTCGAATTCAACAAGCTGGTCTAGACCATAAGAAAGACTTTGGTCTAGCAGAGCTGTGCCTTCTGCATCGGTTGTATGGCTTTTCAGCCAGTAACAATAATGTATGTTAAATTCTCCTTGGATAATTATCCCTGATTTTGGGAATTTTCTCTACAGAAATTCCAAGCAATCTTCCAGATGCTTGGTGCTTTTCATCTTTGGTGGGTTATACACTATGCCAATGACAAAAGATTTGTTTGGTCGGTTTACCTTCTCCCAAAGGATGTATTTTTTGCTAGAAATATGAGGATGCATAAAGGGGACACTATTTTTTATGTAAACAACAGCTCCACAAAAGCTCGAGCTTCTTTGATTTTTTCGATCCAGTCTTAGCATAATGTATCTGGGAATATTGACCTCACTGTCAATGACGCTAGAGCTTAAGTTGGTCTCGGATGCACGCATGACAGAAGGAGAACCTCATTCATCATATGCTGAAGGTGATCCATCTTGGATCGGAGACCACACTCATTGCAGTGGGCCAAAATAAATTTATTCGTAAGAATAGTCTTGGGGTGCGCATTTGGTCTTCTACGCGAAGGAAGTCCAACCTGAGGCTGTTTTTCGGGGGGGGGGGGGTTGAAAATTGGGTAATTACCACCTGTGTGGGTAGTAAGCCCAAACAGCGGATAGAAGAACTTCTTTGACAGACTTTGCGTCATAGGATAAGGAGCATTCACCGACCTCATACTTAACCTCAGCAAGGGTTGTGGTGACCCTAAAAAGGGGCCAGAGCAATCCACCGTACGTCTTCTAAATATAAAACTACGCTAATAATAACCCTCATATTCTCAGAATTAATCTTCTTCTATTTTAGGACTGAGCCTCAAAAAAAGCTTAGCATTTACCTAAAATTTAATCTGATAATTATTTCAGTTACAATATTATAACCATATTGTCATCTTTTTGATTATCTTGTTTTTTCTTTAGATTCTTTTTTTTGTCATGTTCCTTCACTTAAAGAATAATTAATGTGGTCAAAAAAAGTAATTTTTGAAAAATCTGTATATAAATTTACTGTCATTCTTTTAGTTTCTCCGAGTCTTTTTTTTTACGTGTATAATTTTTTTGTATATATATGTTTTACTAAAATGACTATATTTCCTAGGATTGTTGTCGCCTTTGCCAAAGATCTACGTCGAGATTTTCATCGATATTTTCCAGAGTTTTTCGAAGCTATTCTAAAGAATTTGAACACAAGAGATGTAGAAAGTTTGGAATGGAGCTTCACTTGCTTAGCCTACATCTATAAAGCCCTAATCAAGTAAGTTTTTTCTTTTATCAAAAAAAAGAGTAAATTGAACATATAATTCCTAATCAAGTAGGTTTTTTCTTTTTTTTTTAAAAGAAAGAGAAAATTGAACAGATAAGCCTAACCAAGTAGCCTAAGTTTTTTTTTCTTGAAAAACAAAAATACTGAAGATGTGAGCCCTAATCGGGTAAGTTTTTTTTTCTTTTTGAAAAAAAAGAGTAAATTGAAATATAATTTTTTAATCAAGTAGTTTCTTTTTTTCTTTTTTTTTTTTAACAGAAAGAGAAAATTGAACAGATAAGCTTAATCAAATAAGTTTTTTTTCTTGAAAAATGGAAAAAACTGAAGAGATGAGCCCTAATCAAGTCGGTTTTTTAATCTTTCTTGAAAAGAGGAGAAACCTGAACGGATAAGCCCCTGTTAATTAAGTTTTTTTTGAAGAAAAATTGAAAACTGAATATATGAGCCTTGATCAAGAAGGCTCTTTTCTTTATTTTTTAGAAAAAGATGAAAATTGAACAGATAAGCCTAATCAAATAAGTTTTGTTTTTTTTATAAAAAAGCAGAAAACTGAACAGATAAGCCTTATTAAGTAATTGTTTTTCATTCTGGAAAGGGGAGAGAGCTGAACAAAAAAGCCCTGATCAAGTGATTTTTTCATATTTTTTATTTAATTGGAGAATACTGAAAGGATAAATGGGCAAACCTTCACGCAAAAGGAGAGACAAGCTCTACTAGTAATGACCTCCTTACAAGAAAATTGTGGCCTCAAATACAATTTTTTTTAATGTTTTGGACTGATTCCTTTAGAAACCTGCATTGCCACTCTTTCCACCTTCAAGTCTTGAACCTATGGGCACCTGTATAGATCCTGATAGTATATGCTGCTCGTATTCATTGTATGCAAATAGCTTGATTAAATAGATTACTGCTATTTTCTAGCCTAGTGTTCTATTCAATGATTTTGATTTTGTTTTAATTAAGGATAAATAGCCTTTATGGGTAGTCCAGTATATTGGTGTTCTCTATAACTCAACTAGGCTAACCATATTACTATGTGACAAGTTGCGGCAATTAAATGCCAGAAAGTGAGACATGCGGTAAGGATTCCTTGCGTATAATATCACAAATACATGTATTTGTACATGTATCTGTAAGTTTAATAGTTATCTGTAGCTTTATCAAAGTTTAATCTTGAAAGAAAATCCTTTTTTTTTCACACATTCTATTTTTTGCTTATGATTTTAAGGTCTACGAGGTTTTCTATGATTGCATGGAGAAAAGTAGATTTTTAGGCAGCGTTTTTTTCAGGTGTAGACTATTCAGGACTAATCTTGGGGAACGTAACCTTCCTCCTTCCTCAGTGTGCCGGCTGGAACTTATAGAAATAAACGGTTTGAGTAGACACACATAATGCCTTCTATTGCAAACTACATTAATATAAACGACAATTCTCTTACAAAGTATGTTTCCATTGCAAATACCAACTTTTTGCATTGGGCAATAAAGCTTCTCCCCTTGAAGCACAGTTTTATTTACAAATTAGAATAGAACATAATTTTATTTTAAAATTTCTATCATAGCATGGTTGCCGAAAACACTATATTAGTGTTATATATATATATATATATATATATATATATATATATATATATATATATATATATATATATATATATATATATATATATATATATATATATATATATATATATATATATATATATATATATATATATATATATATATATATATATAATATCGAACGAAGTTGACCCTCATGTCAGACACAATTCATTGTACAAAGTACATAAAAAAGAGTCAACACTTAGTTAAAAAGTAAAAAAAAAAATAGATAACAATAAAATTAATGACTAGTTTTCCTGATTATTATACACCTCAGCAAAACTCGGAACAAAACTCTTGCGATATCTTTCATGTTTAGGGATGGGAGTTAAACATTTCATGGATGGGAGTCAATTTTGGGACTTTCTGGGATTTTATACGGGACGGTCTATTGCGGGCGAGATGGTAGGGTTCAGGGATGATGGAACGTAATCGGCGAAGTCTTGGTACCGAAACGAAGGCACAGGAAGTCCCTTCTCCCGGCCGACGTGGTGAACTTGAACTTACCTATTAGATAATGATATGGAACCTTCCCTTCACCATTTGTGATATGCTCTGAAGAATGACCGAAATGCCACACTAGACAAACTCGGGTATTGGCCGAAAAAAAAGAACAATAAAGTTGGAGAAGGTCCTTTGGGGGGCAAGAAAATTTGATCAAAAGTTATAGAAGGGAAACCGATGGAGAATCTTGTTTGAGGATGTTTTGAACATAGGCGTCCCTCTTCAAGTCAGCAGTAATTGTCACCCCAAGTTGTTTAATGCATGTAACAGAGGTTATAGGACGAATGGGGTTTGTAAAAGTGGGGGATGATTTTAAAAAAATTAACTGACGACTGACAATTGAATAGGGTTTGCTTTCATCTTCGACAAAGAAGCTTCCTGTGTGACATCGTCAAGTCATGTTATAATTGAGCTTTTAATATTTCGTCACCAAAACTCAAGTGCAGACAGGTCGTCCACATACTTCCAATCATTTGGAAGCTACTCATCACTATAAGGAATAAAATGGGACCCATCAGAGTTCCTTGGGGCTCCCCACAAAAGATAGGAAGGGGATCAGAATAAATGTTTTTATGTTTAAGCACTTGTGCTAGTTCTTCCCCATCATATTTCATCTCGATGGCGCCACTCTAATCGTTTTCCAAGGTTTCCGGTTTCCAAGATTCCCGTTTTCACCCTCTACCCCCCCCCCCCCCCAAATGTCCCCGTATCAATTCGAATTGAAAATGGAGCATCTAAGACATGAGATCTTTCTATATATCAAGTTTCATTAAGATCCGATCACCCATTCGTAAGATAAACATACCTCAATTTTCATGATTTTGCCTCCCTCCAGCCCCCCCCCCAGATGGTCGAATCGGTTAAACGACTGTTATCAAGTCGATTGTGCAGGTCTCTGACACCTCTACCAATTTTCATCGTCCTAGCACGTCCAGAAGCACTGAACTCGCCAAAGCACTGTAAATCTCCCCCTCCCAACTCCCCCAAAGATAGTGGATCTGGTCTGGTTATGTCGATCATGTATCTTGGACTTTTGGCTATTCTTCCCATCAAGTGTCATCCTGATCTCTTCAGTCTAAGCGTTTTCCCAGATTTACGGTTTCCCCCTTCAACTCCCCCCAATGTCACCGGACCGGTCGGGATTTAGAATAAGAGCTCTGAGACATGAGTTCCTTCTAAATATCAAATTTCGTTAAGATCCGATAACCCGTTCGCAAGTTAAAAATACCTCATTTTTTTAATTTTTCCGAATTAACCGTCCCTCCACTCTTCCCCAGATGGTCGAATCGGGGAAGTGACTATTTATAATTCAATCTGGTCCGGTCCCTGATATGCCTGCCAACTTCCATCATCCTAGCTTATCTGGAAGTGGCCGAACTAGCAAAACCGGGACCGACAGACAGACCGATCGGAAATTGCGATCGCTATATGGCACTTGACCGACGGGCCAGTGCCGTAAAAACTGGTTAAGAAGATTGGCAGTGCTCAAGTAAAATCGTTCACGCGTCCCTTCTTTTGGATTGGAGCAATATAGCCCAGCTTCCAGCACGACGGGTAACATCCGGAATTACTAATATCATTAAAAATACTAACAAGAGGTATTGATAGTATGTCAGGGAATGCTTTTATGAGATCAATTGGAATGTCAATGGGACGAATACTAATTTTTTTCAGTTTCTGTATTTTTTTCTATTATTTGCTTCCCTGAAATTTCCGGGATTTTATCTTTTGGAGTTTCAGGGATTAGCTGGTTTTTCGAGAGAGAGGGGAAAGTTTGCACAATGCTCGCTAGGTGTTTATTAAGCTCATTGGCTGTCTGCTCAGGCGGTTCATCCAGAAGAAAATCAAGGGTCTTGTATGAGCGATCTCCTATTCCTTTCACTTTCTTAGACCCTTGCTGAGGTTTTCTCTGTTTTAAGTATTTCTTTTGCTCTGAATTTCTTTCTTTATTTGTTTACGGAGGGTTAAGGCTTCCTCTTTCTTTCCGAGGCAAAAAGTTTTAGTTTCAAATGAATTAGTCCTTATTTTTTTTATTAATATAAGGTTTGTCTGAGGAACACATCTTCTTGGCAACCCCTGAGAAACTATTTTGGTAATTTGTCATTAATTTTGTTTGAAACAATTTAACCTTTGAATTTACACACGACGAAACATCATCCCAACTCTCAGACGTAATCCAAAATCAAAAAGACCTTGATTTGTTATTGGCGGGTACGAAAATTCAGAAACGGAGTAATTTGTTTCGAAAACTAGCAGTGGTTTCAAATTCAGCATGAAATGATAGCTACCACTGAGGGGACGGGAGGGTTGTTGGAATATTGTAAAAGGTTTTAAGGTTGGTGCAAAATAACATCCAAACTGTTTCCACCTTTTGGAGGAAGGAAATCAATAATTTGCTTAAGCTTCTGATCTTTGCACAGGAAATTAAGATTTAGTTCGTTTGCGTCTCCTGCTATAAAGATGCCGGTATTTGAATACTTTGTCGTCAAAAAATCAAGACTTGCTTGTGGCCTGTCTTAGAAATTACAACAAGAATAAGCATTCAGTCCGGATGAATAATAAAATGAGTAAATTATTAAATTAGTGCAAGGAAGCGGACTATTTATTACAGGGTAATTTTTGCAGGTGGAAACTCTTAAACCAGAGTTACACTGGCAGGGTAGCCAGGGGGAGATAAAGTGCAAAGGATGGGGGAAAGGTTTTCTGGTGATCCGGGAATAAGTCAAATTGGGAGTGTTCTTTATACGGAGGGATGGGAAGGCATGATGATTCTGGGAGAAGGAACTACGGTGAAGGGTGTCTGAGAGGAGAGGGGCCTGGTTTGTTTTGACAAATAACGGGTGGAGTCCAGAACCAGTCAGTAACTTCTTGGACGCATGGAGAGGAACGGAATCGAAAGGAAATGGTTTTTTGGGAGGAATGTAAGTCAGGGGGGAGGGTTTGGGGTGGTCAAAGTGAGTAAAGTGATTTTTGGGGTTGGGTTGACTGGACACGTGTAAGTACTTGGGGCGGAGGATTGTCTCGAGAGATTGATTTATGGGTATACTGCTCTGCATCGGGTATGCAGAGGGTTAAGGCTGAACGTTGAATGTAACACGATCTAGGGGAGGAGGGTGGTCGTGAATACTTTCGGTGCCGCCCTGAAAAAGTTGGGTTTTAAACATACCCTCCACCCCTGATGATGCATGAGCAATTTTACACGATTTATCAATACAAGATAAAACAGAACAGAGGTCAACATGATCAGAAATGCACCTATCAGAAACAGAGATTCCCGAAATAACATGACGACAAATATGTAGAAACTTGCAGAAACCACTATTAAAATGATTACAGATCACAGTTTTCTTTCTGCTCATTTTTACATTTCTTTTCCTTTTATCCTCCACTTTCGTAATTTTTCCGAAAATAATAACAATATCATCGTCTGATAATGACTTCTCAATACCCTTGCTGTTCCTTTCATTTGGTTCATTATCACCTGATAATTTATATAACAAACAGGAGGTCACTGAACCATCCACGAACTCACGAACGTCATCCGTGGTCATACTACAAGTAGGCATTTCTATGCTCTCTTGGGATATTTTGTAGTTTACGCTGGAGTTACTGAACTTTGATAATTGATCCCCTAGTGTAGTAAAAATAGCATCGTTTTTTTAAGTCCTTTTGTAATTTGGTGATTTTTGATTTTATGGTCACTTGATTATTTTGTAGAGTTTAAATTTCATCTTCCATTAGAAGGCGATGGGAATTATGGGAGTTGATATCTTTACTTAGTTTTTTAATTTCCAGATCACGTTCATGGAGAATATCGTTATGCTTTTTTGGTCATTAAGAAATATGTCAACTTGTTTTTATTTTTCAAATCTTCTATGACTGCTTCATGGTCTAAATTCTTCTCGAACTGTGAATTGTGTTTAGCTCGGAGATTAGCAAGCTGTTTGATATATTTAATGCACTCATCACAAGAGGGGACTTGGGAAACTTGATTTTTTTAAACTGAATTTGGGGTTGTTGATTTTGTGACAGACTTGGGTGTTCAGCGTCCCCTCTCCAAAATTTTGGAAAGAGAAAACTGAAACCCAAACTTAAGAATTGAAAATTCTACATTGTGTCACGCCAAGACGACCCACAAAGAACACCCACAAGACTGTACATAGAGTTTAATTATATCCTTAAATCTGACTTAGTTGACATGAATTAAAAGTTTTAACTCCTATTTTGTTTTTTAGGTTCCTTATTCATAATGTGAAACGAGCCTATGAGCTTCAGTCTTTCTTTCTGGATAGTAACCAGCCTGAGCATGTTCGAGTTTTTGCTTGCGAAGCCTTTGCGCTACTAGGAAAGAAGGTTGTTGACAAAAAAGGCTTTGTTGATATGCTCTTCAAAGATGTTAGCAAACATCCTGAGGTTAGCTATTTATTTCCTCGAATAAAAGTTGCATTGAACACAATTCCTCTACATGGATAAAAAAGGCCTTTTTATTTCAGTTGTTTATTTTTTGTTCATTTGACTATTAATTCTTTGTTTAGTTGGGGAGGGTCCTTTCTAAGGAACTAAGTTGAGAATTACTAAATTAACGGCAAACTTTAGCTTCTGAACGGCTCAGTTGTTGTGCTACTGCGGAAAGAGTTAAAAGGCTTCAATGTTTCTGTGCAAAAAAAAAAAAAAAAAAAAAAAAAAAAAAAAAAAAAAAAAAAAAAAAAAAAAAGAGAGAGAGAGAAAATCAGAACAAATAGTTTGAGAATTTTAAAGCTAAAAATGAAGGATTTTCGGTATGCAGGTTGACTGTCATTAGGGAACATTTCAACTTTTTTTTCGCAGGTAATAGTCACCTCAAAAAAAAAATAGAAGACCTGGGCTTGTCTAGACTTAGAATTTTAGCTTCCATGCATTTAAAGACTTACCGAAGGCTCATTTTAGAGATAAGATTTAGCTGGGGCTCTCTTTGTTGCTAGACAGACTCAGACCTTTCTTCGTAATTGAGAGGATGACAATATGAGACAAGATCAGATTAGTGTTTTGAAAGACAAAATAAGAGGTCGTGTATACAAACACACCAGAAATCAAATAAACGAACAACAATGATTTTCGAAATAATTAAAATATAAGTTACATCTTTTATCTAAAAAACTGAGACTGTATAGAATAAATACACGTTATACCGATTTGAAAGTTTAAAGGGGTTTATAACTTCAGTAGTAAGGTACACACTGAAACCAAAATAAGCCGATACCAATTGTGAGACATATAGGGGAGTTTTAAGCAAAAGTCGGCTGTTAGCTCATAATCATCTTTGGCAATGGGGGGCTCACAACTTTTGCTAGTTGGTGTACCTATTATTTGTTTCCGGTGTATTTTGATGGGAAGACCAATTTAGTTCCAGTGGTAAGACATGCAGGGGACTTATAAGTAATAATCGGCTGTTAGGCTACAGTCATCTTCAGTGATGAGGGGCTTGCAACGTTTGCTTGTTGCAATTAGGGGTTTGCAACTTTTGCGAGTTGGTGTACCTAGTATTTATTTTAAGATCCTTACAGATTAACAACTTCAGCGTTTAATCGAAGTGAAAAAACAAAGGCAAAGTGTTGCTCTCGCAACACTTTACTCGGCGAAGCCGTACAAAGGTTGCCGCAACACCTCACGTTGCCCATGCAACGTAGATCTAGTTTCTCTCGTGTTGTGCCTTAGACATAGGGCCGACATATCCACTGAATTCTATTCCACTGTCTTAAAAAAAATCTTATTGTTTCTTCTTTGTGTTTGTAAGAATGGCGGACTCTGTGAAACTCAAAAGAATCAAACTCAAGGGAAAAATAGGATATATTATGATTTTCACACATTTTACCCAAAGTATCCATTAAATTTTTAAGTAGTTCACTAATTTTTTTCTGTTCTGGCGTCTCTGGTTTTCTGTTCTGGCGTCTCTGATTTTTAGTGTTTATTTATTTTAACGATATTTTCGGAGATCATACGACTAAGTTAATGTATCTATTCGGGGCGTTTTTGATAGTACTCTTAAAGGTACTGGTATTAAAAGGCGTAAATAGGATAGTATTAAAAGGCTATTATAATTTTCACCACTTCTCATATCATATTCTAAGTCTGTAATTTAGTTGTCTATTTTCCTTTGGGCACATAAGAATCTTAGATAAGATTTACTCGTTATGGATTAAATATACAATAAATATATGACTACTTCCCACAAAGGCTGTTGTTCATAGAAACGCCAACCTAAGCGAAGTATCAATTAAAACACGAAAGACAAGGCCCAAGTGAAGTGACTCGTTGAGCAATGCTAATTAACTAATTACTAATTTATCAAACAGTTCGTGGTAACGAACTGTAGTAAGGAGCGACCCGGCTCAATAGTAACCAAAACTCTAAAAAAATGAATTTGGATATCAATAGCTACATCAAAAGAATCGTATCTTAATGCTGATTTTAAATATATACGTTTCATTAAGTTTAGTCATACCCATCAAAAGTTACGAGCCTGAGAAAATTTGCATTATTTAAGAAAATAGGGGGAAACACCCCCTAAAAGTCGTAGAATCTGAACGATAAAGTTAACGATAAAGAATCTTTACGCTAAAGTTTGACTCTTTGCCACAATTCTACTTTTTAAAACAATTAAAAGCTTTGGCGTAAAGAGCGAGGGATTGCGGAGGGGACAACCCATTTCATATACGGAATAATTTCTGTTTGTTTTAAGTTTTAATGTCGCTCCTTACTTTCAGCTAAAAAAATTAATTTTTTTTATTTAATTATATATAATAAATACATATTATATATATATATATATATATATATATATATACTAGCTGTTGGGGTGGCGCTTCGCGCCACCCCAACACCTAGTTGGTGGGGGCGCTTCGCGCCCCCCCCAAGCCCCCCCCGCGCGCGTAAGTCGTTACGCGCCATATTAGTTACGCGCCATTGTAGTTGTGTCCCTATGTCCCACCTGTGAATATAGATATATATATATATATATATATATATATATATATATATATATATATATATATATATATATATATATGTTTTTAACTACGTAAAACTTGCGAATATACAACATTCTTTGCTGTCCCATTGTCTGTGCATATAAATAGATTGTCAGGTTTACCGACTCTTGAACATGCAACATATAATGGTCCATGGGAAAACAATCCGTATTCAGATCTATACCTCATGATTCTAATGATTGCCCTTGAGCTTTGTTGATGGTGATTGCTAATCGACCATTCCCTGAGTCGCCATCGTCATTTATATATCCCCCTGTGCACCCCGGCGTCCCCTTTGTAGTTATGTCCCTGTGTCCCGGTCGTCATTTATATTCCCTGTGTCCCGGTCGTCATTTGTGTCCCGGTGTTCCAGTCTGTGATTTCTCTTTGAGTGTCCCGGGCGTCATTTATATTCCTTGTGTTCCGGTGTCCCGGTCGTCATTTATATCCCCCTGTGCCCCCCGGCGTCCCCATTGTAGTTGTGTCCCTGTGTCCCGGTCGTCATTTATATTCCCTGTGTCCCGGTCGTCATTTGTATCCCGGTGTCCCGGTCTGTATATACATTCGTTTTTTAGTTTTGTTTTTCTCCTTTATTTTTTTCCTTTTTTCTTTTTTTTCTTTTTTAGTTTATTTAGATTTTTAGATTTTTTAGTTTTTTTATTAGTTTTTAGTTTTTTGTAGTTTTTACCATTTTTTTAGTTTTTTTAGTTTTTTTTTTTACTTATGTCCTGGTCGTCATTTATACTCCCTGTGTCCCGGTCGTCATTTGTGTCTCGGTGCTTTGTTGATTGCTAATTTATATTATATTTATATTTATATTTTTTATATTTATTAATATTTTTTTAGTTTTCTTTTTCTCTTATTTTTCAGTTTTTTCCTTTTTTTTAGTTTTTTCTTTTTTAGTTTTTAGTTTTTTTTTGTTTTTTACCTTTTTTTAGTTTTTTTAGTTTTTTTAGTTTTTTAGCTTTTTTAGTTTTTTTATTAGTTTTTAGTTTTTTTTTAGTTTTTGCCTTTTTTTAGTTTTTTCAGTTTTTTTTAGTTTTTAGTTTTTTACCTTTTTTTTAGTTTTTTTTAGTTTTTTAGCTTTTTTAGTTTTTTTTCTTTTTAGTTTTTTTTGTAGTTTTTACCTTTTTTAGTTTTTTTTCTTCTTTTGTATTAGTGTGAAATAATTCAGACGTCATATGCGGACAAACACGACGTCACTCGACAGACAGACAGACAGACATAACCCACAAACAACTTATTTTTATATATATTTATTCATATTTTTTTAGTTTTCTTTTTCTCTTTTATTTTTCAGTTTTTTCCTTTTTTTTAGTTTTTTTCTTTTTTAGTTTTTAGTTTTTTTTTAGTTTTTTACCTTTTTTTAGTTTTTTTTAGTTTTTTTAGTTTTTTAGCTTTTTTAGTTTTTTTATTAGTTTTTATTTTTTTTGTAGTTTTTGCCTTTTTTTATTTTTTTCCGTTTTTTTTTAGTTATTAGATTTTTACCTTTTTTTAGTTTTTTTTAGTTTTTTAGCTTTTTTAGTTTTTTTTTCTTTTTAGTTTTTTTTGTAGTTTTTACCTTTTTTAGTTTTTTTCTTCTTTTATATTAGTGTGAAATAATTCAGACGTCATATGCGAACAAACATGACGTCACCTGATCCATCCACAGATCCACACACAGACAACTTATTTTTATATATATACTAGCTGTTGGGGTGGCGCTTCGCGCCACCCCAACACCTAGTTGGTGGGGGCGCTTCGCGCCCCCCCCCAAGCCCCCCCGCGCGCGTAAGTCGTTACGTGCCATAATAGTTACGCGCCATTGTAGTTGTGTCCCTATGTCCCACCTGTGAATATAGATAGATATATATATATATATATATATATATATATATATATATATATATATATATATATATATATATATATATATATATATATATATATATATATATATATGGTTTTAACTACGTAAAACTTGCGAATATACAACATTCTTTGCTGTCCCATTGTCTTTGCATATAAATAGATTGTCAGGTTTACCGACTCTTGAACATGCAACATATAATGGTCCATGAGAAAACAATCTGTATTCAGATCTATACCTCATGATTCTAATGATTGCCCTTGAGCTTTGTTGATGGTGATTGCTAATCGACCATTCCCTGTCCCGGTGTCCCGGTCGTCATTTACATCCCCCTGTTTCCCCCGGTGTCCCCGTTGTAGTTGTGTCCCTGTGTCCCGGTCGTCATTTATATTCCCTGTGTCCCGGTCGTCATTTGTATCCTGGTGTCCCGGTCTGTATATACATTCGTTTTTTAGTTTTGTTTTTCTCCTTTATTTTTTTCCTTTTTTTTTCTTTTTTAGCTTATTTAGATTTTTAGATTTTTTAGTTTTTTTTATTAGTTTTTAGTTTTTTTGTCCCGGTCGTCATTTATATCCCCCTGTTTCCCCCGGTGTCCCCGTTGTAGTTGTGTCCCTGTGTCCCGGTCGTCATTTATATTCCCTGTGTCCCGGTCGTCATTTGTATCCCGGTGTACCGGTCTGTATATACATTCGTTTTTTAGTTTTGTTTTTCTCCTTTATTTTTTTCCTTTTTTTTTCTTTTTTAGTTTATTTAGATTTTTAAATTTTTTAGTTTTTTTATTAGTTTTTAGTTTTTTTTCTTTTTAGTTTTTTTGTAGTTTTTACCTTCTTTTTAGTTTTGTTAATTTTTTTTTTTACTTATGTCCTGGTCGTCATTTATACTCCCTGTGTCCCGGTGCTTTGTTGATTGCTAATCGAACATTCCTTTTGTCCTGGTCGCTTTCTCTTTGAGTGTCGTCATTTATTTTTTTCTTTTTTAGTTCTTTTAGTTTTTACCTTTTTTAGTTTTTTTTAGTTTTTTAGATGAAATTTTTTTTTAGTTTTTTCCTTTTTTCTTTTTAGTTTTTTATTGGTTTTTACCTTTATGTTAGCTTATTTTTCAGTTTTTTAGTTTTTTTTTATTTTTTATTTTTTTTAGTTTTTTACCTTTTTTTAGTTTTTTTAGTTTTTTTAGTTTTTTTAGTTTTTTAGCTTTTTTACTTTTTTTATTAGTTTTTAGTTTTTTTGTAGTTTTTGCCTTTTTTTAGTTTTTTCAGTTTTTTTTTTAGTTTTTTATTGGTTTTTACCTTTATTTTAGCTTATTTTTCAGTTTTTTCCTTTTTTTTAGTTTTTTTTAGTTTTTAGTTTTTTTAGTTTTTTACCTTTTTTTAGTTTTTTTAGTTTTTTTAGTTTTTTAGCTTTTTTATTTTTTTTTATTAGTTTTTAGTTTTTTTTTGTAGTTTTTGCCTTTTTTTTAGTTTTTTTAGTTTTTTAGCTTTTTTATTAGTTTTTAGTTTTTTTTTGTAGTTTTTGCCTTTTTTTAGTTTTTTTAGTTTTTTAGCTTTTTTATTTTTTTTATTAGTTTTTAGTTTTTTTTTGTAGTTTTTGCCTTTTTTTAGTTTTTTCAGTTTTGACGTCACCTGATCCAGTTTTTTCAGGTGACGTCACCTGATCCACGATCCACAGATCCACAGACAACTTATTTTTATATATATAGATAGTTTTTTTTTTTTACTTATGTCCTGGTCGTCATTTATACTCCCTGTGTCCCGGTGCTTTGTTGATTGCTAATCGAACATTCCTTTTGTCCTGGTCGCTTTCTCTTTGAGTTTCGTCATTTATTTTTTTCTTTTTTAGTTCTTTTAGTTTTTACCTTTTTTAGTTTTTTTTAGTTTTTTAGAGGAAAATTTTTTTTAGTTTTTTCCTTTTTTTCTTTTTAGTTTTTTATTGGTTTTTACCTTTATTTTAGCTTATTTTTCAGTTTTTCCTTTTTTTTATTTTTTTTTATTTTTTATTTTTTTAGTTTTTTACCTTTTTTTAGTTTTTTTAGTTTTTTTAGTTTTTTAGCTTTTTTACTTTTTTTATTAGTTTTTAGTTTTTTTTTGTAGTTTTTGCCTTTTTTTAGTTTTTTCAGTTTTTTTTTAGTTTTTAATTGGTTTTTACCTTTATTTTAGCTTATTTTTCAGTTTTTTCCTTTTTTTTTAGTTTTTTTTAGTTTTTAGTTTTTTTAGTTTTTTACCTTTTTTTAGTTTTTTTAGTTTTTTTAGTTTTTTAGCTTTTTTATTTTTTTATTAGTTTTTAGTTTTTTTTTGTAGTTTTTGCCTTTTTTTAGTTTTTTTAGTTTTTTAGCTTTTTTATTAGTTTTTAGTTTTTTTTGTAGTTTTTGCCTTTTTTAGTTTTTTTTAGTTTTTTAGCTTTTTTATTTTTTTTATTAGTTTTTAGTTTTTTTTGTAGTTTTTGCCTTTTTTTAGTTTTTTCAGTTTTGACGTCACCTGATCCAGTTTTTTCAGGTGACGTCACCTGATCCATCCATCCACAGACAGACAGACAACTTATTTTTATATAGATAGATATATATATATATATTTATATATATATTTTAATACTTTTTATAAGTATTTAAATATATATTAATGCTTTTTATAGTATTAATATATAGTTAAAATATGTTATATAATTTTATATAAATACTTATATATTCATATAATATACATAAAATATATTACTATTATATGTAAAGTAGTTAGATAGATCGTGATTATTAAAAATTTACATATAGTATATATGTAAAATGTACTATATTACATATAAAATACTGTATTTAAAATAGTAGCACATAATATAATGATTATATATATATGAATATATATATATATATATATATATATATATATATATATATATATATATATATATATATATATATATATATATATATATATATATATATATGTGTAAGTTTAAACAAAAAGCTCCATAGTTGCTCCGAAGTCTACTTTCCTTTTTTTTTCTTCAATATATCAAAATAAAGGTCTTTACAATGGAATCATAAAGCTTAGCTTCATGATCCTAGGACTGACAAAGTATAATAAATTATTAATTAGTAGGCTTCTAACTAAAATGGTGGATTGTGTGAAATCCAAAGGAATTCTAGAAGTTAGAAGCCGGTTTGGCAAAATTGGTTTTATAATCTCCACATTCAACCCTCTTACGAATCTAAGTGTCTTGATCTGTGGGTTTTGAACATGTTGGAACACGGAGGATTTGGGGAGGTATAATGGTTGAACACGAATAGAGGTATTTTAATGTATGAAATTTCAAAGAAACAAGAGAAAGTTTTCGTTCAAAAAACATTTCTAAGAGATTCATGGGTTCTTATGGCTTTCCAGTTAATAACAAGCATTAATATGAAAATAAAACGGATAAAGGGAAGCTAACTAAATATGAAAAGAATTAAAATATTTAGCTTTATGACAATAAAAATACTGCACACGACAGAAACGTATTCAAGATTTTGACAGAGTGGGTATCAGTCATGGAAAGGTCATATTAGATGTTTTAAATCCGCCAATTACCCAAAACGTCCCTATTTTGTACAATTTGTTAATAATATTATAAATGAATTAAAGCAGCTAAAACAAAATGGTAAAATCACCCCACAATTATACAATAAATTTTTTCCCCGTGGTAGTTTCTGTCCCAAACTCTACGGTTTACCAAAAATACATAAACAAGGTATTCCCTTAAGACCTATCGTAGCATGTACTAAAGCCCCCGCTTCCAATATTGGGAAATGGCTTTGCACAGCTTTCAAACCTTAATTGTATTCCCAAAATTCCAATATTCGTAATTCGGCAGATTTAGTTAAAAAACTTAGTAACACAAGTATTTCTGAAAACAAAATAGTTAGTAGTTTGGACATTGTTTCCATGTATGCGAATATAGATGGGGCTACCTCTGAGGAATTATTAAAAAACAAAATAGAAGAAAATTACCACTTAATTGAGGCTTCAGCAACAGGAATTTATTGTGAATTTTTAATGACTCTAGTTAAAATTTGTAATAAGTTTTCTATGTATTTTCAGTTTTGCGATTCTTTTTATCAGCAAAAAAATGGGTTACCCTTGGGGGCACCTTTATCCGGGCTACTGGCAAATATTTGGACATTAAAATTGGTCATTAAATTCTTATTTTTTAAAACACGTCTATGGGGGGTCGCTATATGGAAGACGTAATTTCACTTTGGAATTATGGGGAAGCTGAACTTCGGGGTTTCTTAGATCATCTTAATACTTGTGACCGAAATTTGCAGTTCACCCTAGAAGTTGAAATTGAAAGTAAACTACCGTTTTTAGATGTGTTAATTATTCGTAATACTGATAAACTGGATTTTTACTATCTATTGAAAGCCAACGCAAAACAATAGATATTTTCATTTTAATTCAAATCACCCCCCACAAGTCAAAAGAGCAATTGTAACTTCTCTCATTGATCGTGTCCTGAGCATTTGCTCTGATCCGTATATAAATGCAGAAATAAACTTTATCAAAGATATTCTTTTTGGTAATGGATACCCCATTCTTTTTGTCAATAAGATAATTAACCGTAGACTAAAAAGACATTCCCGTAAAATCGAAGAATATATTTCTCAATGTGAGGCTACTGATAAGCCCTCAAATATTATATATCTTCCGTATATCCCAAAAATCACAACAAAATAAAAAAAAATTCACAAGAAATAGTCTGTATGTAGTTTTTACTAATGATTTTAAAATAATAAATTTCTTAAATTCCGGTAAAGATAAAAACCCAGTTACTCGCCAAAGAGGGCTCTACAAAATACCTTGTGATTGTGGAAATTACTATGCTGGCAGGACCCATCAGAATCTAGAAAAACGGCTACACCAGCATAAAAAAGACATGGACAAGGCATTAATTTCAAATAGTTCCAATAACTCCTTCGATTCTGCTTTAGGGTGGCATATATTTAATAATCCCTCCCACAGGATAATTTTTGAAAACTTTTCACTCATCAGTAATGATTTGGTGGTTCGGGAATCAATCGAAATTAGTCTCAAAATAAATAATAATATTTCTTTGAACAGGGACTTGGGAGTACTCACTAAATTCTTTACACTCAAACTTAATTAAAAATGATCTAACAAAATATTTTACTTAACCGATTTATAATAGTATTGAACCAGTTACGAAAAGACCTTTGAGACAGGCTGCCAAAAACGCTAGGTTGGCTTTGAGAACTTGCATTTAATCATTTTGTTCTGTTTTGTTTGAGTGAATTTATCATCTCACTTCATTCTATTTGTCAGTCCTGGTTGAGCTTCGTTGAAGTAAGGATGCTAGGGCTGTCTTAAAAAAGTTTTTTAAAAAACATTATTAGTTTTAATTCTCACATTTTAATGTAAGTTTATATATATATATATATATATATATATATATATATATATATATATATATATATATATATATATATATATATATATATATATATATATATATATATATATATATATATATATATATATATATATATATATATATATGTATATATATATATTTTTTTTCTTTTTCGTATTGTGCTGAAGACGGCCCTTGGACATAGGGCCGAAATATCCACTGATTTGATTTCCACTGTCTTGAAAAGATTTTCCCTATTGTTTCTACTTTGTGTTTGTTTGTTATATATTTTATATATGTATATATTTATATATTTTTGCCTTTTTTCAAATATTTTACTTCTAAAGTTTTTTTTATTTCAAATTTATATTTAATTCAAGTCTAAATTTAGTTCACTTTTAAATATTTAATATTATTTTAAAATTATGTGTCCTTTTATTTTATGTTTAATCTTGTAGTCGAATATTGGTTTTAACTAAATATTTTAATTCACCATAGAAACAAAATTACAAACCTTATAAAATAGAAAGTTCATTGAAGATTTATCTTTTTTCAGAGAATGGAAGGTATTGGACAGCTGTTATTTGAAATTGTCCGAGGAGTTAACAAAAAGCTCCATAGTTGCTCCGAAGTCTACTTTCCTTTATTTTTTTCAATATATCAAAGTAAAGGTTTTGACAATGGAATCATACAAAATGCTCTTAGCTTCATGATCCTAGGACTGACAAAGTATTTAGATGCTGACGGAGCCAAGCCGTTGCTGACTACATTAATATCATTTGCAAAAGGCAATAAAGGAAGTAGTGATCATTGTGAAATGCTGATACAGTTGATTAATCAAATTGTGAGCCACCAGGAAGGAGTGTTACTTCTTGATACGGCTGGTGTGGTGAAGCTGATGGCTGAGCTTTTGGATGATTCTATTCCCCTGACTGTGGATGCTAAATGCTCAGTTGTAGATGTGTGTGCCACTATGATAGTTTCACCAAAACTCAAGATTCAGATGGAGTATGCATCAAGCCTGATTAAGCAGGTAAGATAAGTTTTTTTTTTTAAGACTTCAGATTGTGGCTGAACAGCATATTTGCTATTTAAAATTTTTTTTTATAAGAAGTGTAGTTTTGTGTAATCTATGGCCTTGTGCTTTTCTGTGATCTGCCATCATTATCCAGTACCTAAGACACCTTTTCAGTATTCTGGAAACTTTCGGTTTCAAATGCAGTGATGATGGATTTTTTTTTTGCTATCGAACAATTAATCTTTAGAATAATCAAGGAAATGAAGCTAAAAAGAATTTCAAATTTTCAGGAACAATTCTCCATGTATAAAGTCATTATGGCTATAAAAAAAAATTAAAAAAGTAATAAGCATATTGTAGGATGGTGCGTCTATATTTCAAAAGTCAAACTGTATAAGAAAAAACTACTGAAACGTTTTGTAGTTCATTAAATAGATATTTTTTTGTTTTGTAGGGGGGGGGGGGGCACTCTTCGGATAGGCTTTTGTTTAAAATTATTCCAGGTAAAAAATGGATTATTTGGAGTGGATATTGCTGAAACTGATATTACAGCCAGGATTTGCTTATTTCTTTGAAACTGACTTTATAGGACTTTATAAGAATTGATTTCAAGTGCGTAAAACTAACCTTTTTTTTGTTTGCAGAAGAAGCGACTTTTTGTTCAAATTTATATATATTTTTTCAAAGTCCATTTTTTATCACTTTTGACTGTATCCATGAAATCTATTTTATCTCAGACCTTGGCCTGTTTTTGTTTTCCTGATTGGAATTTTCAGAAATTAATGGGGAAAAACATTCTTCTGCTAGTGCCGATTATCTGTGAAGAAGATATTAAGTGAGTAAGTTTTCATTGCTGAAAAACGTCTTCTTTTTAGCTACTCCTGCTCGATATTTTGAATTTTAGCAGCATTGTATGCTTAGAGTCTGATTTATGTGGACTGCACTCTACGTACCATAGGTTATAAACAAATTATGTCATAAAATACATAGTATTAGGACGAATTTTAATTTCTACCTTTATTTTTTTTAATGTGAATAAGAAAAAGAAAATCCAACGAAACTGAAATTGTCATTTGCAAGTTTTAAAAGCAAACGCGACAAGCGCTGGGTGTCACAGTTTTCAGTGAAATATTTATTTTTCTAAAATCCTGCTGTAACTATTTTCTTTCTGTGACTTTAAAAAGATTCAAGATTAATTTAATAAAAACAACTTTTATAATTTTGGCCGAGGCCGCAACTAAGTTGTGCTATTTTTCAACATCAATAAATTACAAGGTGAATAAATTGCGAACGATTAAATGCACTGACAAAAATAAGGAAAAAAAAAGTTAGTAAAACGATGTGTACAGCATCTGAATGGTTTGATTTTATTCCTCATTCGGGTAGGCAGACGCTTTGTATATGGAGGTGGCAGCAGCGACTGATGCTTGTGACTCGCGAGTAGTGAGTATCCGAACTTGAGGGTAAGGTCGTATCTGTGCTCAGGGAGAAACGGCGTTTTTAACGACCTGAGAGCAGATTCGTACGACTCATGGAGTATGATTATTCAAGCACGTTTCTGCACACTCTCAATAATTTTTTTGTGTTTATTTATCAAGAATAATTATTGTAATTTAGAAAATTTTGTGTAGCTCCCAAGCAGACCCTGCCATATATGCACAAATTGGGTCTTGAGATTTGAAGTTGCAGTCCTTCCAGTAGGCTGCAATATTTTTTGGAATAAAGAAGAAGGAGGGTCCTGTTCAAAAGACAATAGTAGTAAAATAAAATACTGTGAACTATGTAAGGAAATTCACTAGCAAGTAAGATGAACTATATTGCTTTCAACCTAATTGGGAAGCCAATTTATATTTTTTATCAACGTTGTTAACTGAAGAGAGATAAAACTTTTCTTCCCTGAATTGGACTAGGGGGCTAAACTAGGTAAACTGAGCAGAACTACTTGTACAACATTTTTTGGGACGGTTGATGGGGAGTGAAATTAGATGTTGTTTGCTTTGGGCTAAAATTTTCCGAATACGAAGGTCATAATTATTGATGCTAAAAAGTCTCTTCCTCTCTCTTTTACTCTCTCTTTCTCTTCTCATTCTCTTTATTTTCCCCTTCTTTCTCTCACGCTCACGTATAAATGTATTTGAAAATTTGATAACAGGTTTTACCAAGACCTCATGGATGTGCACAGGTCATCTGGACCCTTGCTGGGGGGTAGGTTAGTTAAAGTTTTTTTTTTTCCTGAGGAAGGTTGCTGAGACACGAAAACCGCGAATCATAATGCCACCTTTTTTTAGAGTGCCCTTCAGACCAAGAAAGGAAAGGGTATCCCTGCCCTATATTTGCAGCTAAGTCATAATGTCAAATCTTGTTTGGCTTCTTGCTCTCCCTTTATTTTAGTCTTCAGGACAGGATTGTTCAATTTATATCAAAAGAATCTATTTCAAAAACTAACAAAAACTATTTATTTCAGGTATACTCATCAGTGACTGTGCCTTTAGAAGCGATAGAAAGTTTTACAATGAGATTAATTTCTTCATATCTTTTTGAATCCCATGTCTTGCCGAATTTGCTTATGTACATTCATAAACAGCTTCATTTAGATGAAATGAAATTTAAGCCCCTATTGCGTATTGTTGCCAAGCTGCTACACGTGAAAAGACCTCATCCTAGACGGAAAATGGAGTTTGGGTCTTGGAAACCTTTTCCTCTGGAATTCACTTTTGCTATCAAAAGGTAGGACGTTTTCTTGTTCATACTCTGGAATTTTGCCTTGAAAATACCAAAGAGTTTTTAAGCATTTACTATATGTAGAAAGACTTAGAAGCATGATATTGCTTATTCGAACTTTCAGAAGAAGAAGGGGCAACGTTCCCATGATTTATAAACTGGTTCAGAAATCTTTTAAGTAGCTATCTTTGCCACTGCACATGCTATAGTAATAAGAAGATAAAGTACTTTGCTGCTACTCTTTGCAACAGCTCTTGTTTCTTGGCACGTGGTTTCCTATGCCAGGTACCTTTTCGGAGATTGCACTGTTTATCCCGTAATGCACTAACTCAAAGCTACAGAAGCAGTGCTACACAGCCAAGAAGACTTGACATGGAGATTGTTAAGTTTATTTCAAGGTCGTTGCCCCATTAAAGGATCTTGGAACCTATAATTTGAAAATTCCTTTACTCAAAGTTCACAAAAAAAACTGATTAATGTCATAATACATGCACGCTTTCAAACAAAGCCAAGATGCTTATGAGTGATTGGAAAGTTTTTCTCTGGGGATAGTTTTTAGTTAGACCGAATCTACTTTTTATATCTACTTTTTGACTTTTAGCTTTTAAAGTCACAACTTTTGTCTAAAAATAAGGATTGGTGCCAAAAATGTCAGTATTTTTGGTGCCGAATACTAAATATTTAATATTAAATAAACCGAAAAGGCGATGATGGTAGCGAGGAGATCGATCAAGTCAACAGCTGCACATACCTACGCAGTATTAATAGTAAAGAGGATGGGCGCAGTGAACGTCTCAAAAGCTGAATAGCCAATGCTCAGGGTGTTTTTCAAAGTTGAAAAAGACAAGTGTGCGAACCAAGATTAGAATGTTGGAAGCTACAGTGATGACAATGATCAAGTTTGGTTCTGGAGTGTGGGTGCTCCGAAAAATAGAGGATGGTTTGCAAGATTTTTTCCAAAGCAATTGCCTATGGATTGTTCTGGATACTCGACTGAGGGACCGTATCTCAAACAGTAAGGTATACGAAAAATGTGGCTCAATCCTGATTTCTATTGCTATAATGAGAGAAAGGCTTAGATGGCTAGGACACATTCTGCCAAAGGTTTATCTTGTCAGCCAACCGTCTAGGGCCAAACGAAAAGCTGGTCGTCCCCGAACGGGGTGAGAGGATGTGGTAAGGAAAGATTTAAGGGAAATGGGTACTTCCTGGGAGAGTAGATAGCTTCGATGTTCGAGAGCAGACGTGTCCGAAGTATCCAGTTAAAATTTTTATATTTGTTTCACTGTCAATTAGAAGGTTTAATCCCTATTTTGAACTGTTATAGTTTTGCCTGGGACAGTGTAAAGAGGGAGGCTATGTAAAGATTGGGATGGAGGAGTATGCATAACTGTGTTGGCCTTGGGCAGCTTAATGTCGCTGTGAGTTGTTAGTAGTAGTTCTAGAATACAGAATGTTTTTTACAGAAAAGATTTTTGGTTTTATTCTAAAATAAAATTTAGAGCATTTTCTAAATTCAAGTATACAAGTAAACGCTTGTCTACATTATTTTTCGTCAGTTGGTTGGTCTACTAATATCAAAACCAATATTGAATTTTCTTTTGGACTTGATCAAGTTGCTCTCCGAATAGCTCTGTATGCCATCCGGAATTAAATTATATTTAGTTAAAAACATAGATTCCGAGCATTTTCATTTGGAAATTCCATGTTTTTACGGAAACTGAGAGCAGAATTGCTGTTCTAAATCACTAAAAATCCAAACGAAAGGACCTAGGGGTTTCACTCGCAAGCGCTACAGGCGTGTCTAATAACCATAGTATTTATATTATGTATAAAAAAAGGTAATATTAAATGTGGTGTTTTGATCATAGCTTTTACCTTGTGTCTACGATGGCTATTATTTTTGTCTCGAGTATTTTTTTGCGGCTATATGGTGGAACATATTCAACAACACATTAAAAAAGCTATTATTATACTGAAATAGTAACAATCTTTAGGAAGAATAGTTTAGTTGAGGTTTCAACAGATGGTGGTGGGAAGGAGGGGGTTTAACGCTTAAAAAACAAAAAAACATGAAAATTATTTTAAAATGTAGTAGCCAAAACCCTTAAATGTTACGAGAGGGGGTGCGCGATTGAAGGTACAAAAAATCATTATATATGTTCCTATGAAATTGATTGGGGGATTAGTATGTTGATCATGGCTTTTGCCTTGTTAGGTGCTGCGTTTGCTAACGTTAGACCAAGTGTTCGAATGAACATTTGCAATGCTCTGTTGGCACAGTATAGGTGTAATAAATCCGAGTTTTGGCACTGATTAATTCCTTTAGATGAAACTTGGGTACATCACTATATACCTGACACAAAAATTACAGTAAAAACAGCGGACTGCAAAAGGGAACGGGCCAAAAAAAAGAAAAATCTGTTTTTTTTTGTCTGGGAAAGTGATGCCGACTGTCTTTTGGGATTGTCATGGAGTTATCCTAATCGATTTTCTTCAAAAAGGGAAAACCATTGCTGGAGAGTACTGCGTATCTTTATTTGGCAGACTGAAGGCAGAAATTGCGGATAAACGGCCACATTAGCAGAAAAAGAAAATCGTTTTTCACCAAAACAACGCCTCATCTCACACCTCAACTGTTGCCATGGCGAGAATCCTTGAATTATGGTTGGAACTGCTCGACCGTCCACCTTATTCACCAGATCTAGCCCCAAGCGACTTCTTTCTGTTCTCTCAGCTATAGAATGCGCTTGGATGACAAAGATTTTTGTCAAATGAGGGGGCAATCACCTTCGTGAGCAATTATTTTGCAGAAAAGAACGCAAAGTACTATTTTGATGGATTAAAGAGATGGGAGTATTGCTGTGAGAAGTGTATAGAGTCACAAGAAGACAATGTAGAAAAATAAAAATACATTTTAAGATAAATATTCTTGTATCTATGCTAGGTCAGAAACTTTTCAGACCACCATCGTAAGATGGATCGATTGGCTAGGCTAACGAAGAAAAAAAGAACTGCCCTGCTTGACTTTTACCTTGTGGCCTATCTAGGTAACATGAAATTTAAAAACCGTTATTTATTTCTATTTATAAAGGTTCAATTAGTCATACTATCCTATTGGAAAGCACGTCGTTCTCGGTTGGGGTGGGAGGAAGTCGTAAGGAAAGAAAGGGAAATGGAAACTTCCTGGGAGGGTGTAAAGAGGGATGCTTTGAATAGATTGGGATGGAGAAGGAGCGTGCATAGCTGTGTGTTGGCCTCAGGTGGCTTGGTGCTGTGGTATTGTTAGTAGTAGTAATTAGTCATATTAATTGTTGAATCATAATTTAGGTATGGAAGAAAGCTTATAAAAGTGAGTCTAGCATTAATAAATTTTAAATAGTGAGAACTACCGTGCCTACTGCTAACTGAGTATGTTAATGTTGTATGTCTGTGTTTTATCAGAGGACATGCTCACCAATAGTCCCTTCAAAATATGTTTTGAAAGATAATAAATAATAATTTTGTCTTCCATTTTTCAAAAGTTTTTTGAGTTTTCTGGGTGAAATTGTATGTTTGCTGTAATTGTGTGTCTAAAGCTTGTTTTATTGGGAGGGAAAAACTAATTGGTGGAGAAACAAAATTGTAATTTAAGAATTATATCAGTCAATATAGTAAAGATTACGAATCACTGTTATCTTTCATCATAAAAGTTTTCAGTTTAATTTTGTTTATTTTTTCAAAACTTTTAATATTCTAAAAGAAATATTGAAATTGGATCGGAGGGCTCATTAAAGAACTCATGGTTGGGTCGAGGTGAGATTTAAGATGAATTGATTAGTAAGGTTAACCAAGAAAAAAAAAACACTCTACTTGTTCTTCATTATCAAATTTGATTTCTTGGATTGGGTGGAGATGTACCAGCAAATTCTTAAATCGGTCCATTACCTTTCCTTGGGAGCGATTGCACCTCTTTTATTGCTTCTATTCTTAAATGCCTCCGTTCAGTTTCCTTTTCTTGGTGTGTTTGGGGGGGGAGGGGAATTAGATTTTATCAGCTGGAAATTGTTTCTAGAAATGCTGAAGAATATGTGCTTTGTTTTGAAATATACTTTAAAAAAAAGAAGCTTTTCTTTGACCCACATGTAACCATGACTATGTTGTGACAAGGCAATTTATCGATTTTCTTTCTTTATAGATTGTCAAACAATTCAAGTTCGTGCCCTAGTTTTCCGGATCTTTGCTTGAAATTTATTGAAGACTTTAATATAGTCAAAATTGAAGAAGAATTTGAGACGCTTATGTTTATCGCCTATGTTATCCCACATTTAAGACCTTTAGAAAAGGAGAAACTCAGCATTGTCATGAAAGATTTTTTTCATATCCTGTTAAGTCACTTGGATAAAGTCATTGTCTCTGAACCTCCTGAAAAAACAAGCATAAAACGAAAAAAGTCTGATTTGGATGAAGAAGCAGAATATCTTGTAGCGCCATCTATGGATAGAAATCTTGAAAGGTTGTGTTTACTTCTTGGCGAGATAGCCTCTTCTCGTTTTGCTATTGACAGTACGGAGTTGGATTTCAATATGGTAAAATCAGTCTGTTTTAAAAACCATGTAACCCGAAGCAATATTAGTTTGTTAAGAGTTTTAAATCTAGCTCTGTCAGAAGATTCTAAACATGATGAAGAATTGTTGAATATGTTTTATGAAATATTAAAGGACAATTTGAAATCGCCTTACGAACAGGTTAGTTTTTATCTTCCCCTTACCTTTGAAGTTCTTTCTTTTTGTGTTAAAGGTTGACAGGAATATTCACATTAATGAAGAAATCCAATGGTAGTAAGAAAAACGTGTACGGAAGTGTTATCTCCTCTGGGTTAGAATTTGAGCAATTATCTAGAAAAATATTACTTTTTTCTTTTTTTGGGGGGTGGGGAGAACCTGAAAAATGGATTTCGGTGAATTATTTGGTTGAATTTAAAGTTGACTCTGAGTCGCTTTACCAGCTGGTTTTTCGTCAACCAGCTTTTTTGGGGTAACTCATGCATACAGTAAACAAAGCTCTAAAAAGAGGAGTTTTGAGAACAATATATCCATCAAATGGGTTTTTTATGGAGTATCCAAATAAGTCAATTTTTTTAAGTTTAAAGTTATCCATCACAAGTTACGGGGCTGATATAATTTGCCTAGTTTTTAATCAAACGAAGTTTAACACCAAATCTTTAGTTCATACTTACTGCAGTTCCTTATGGGACTCTCCTTCAGAAAGGGTTTCTTTCCTTCAAAATTTCTTTCTGAACAGGAAACTGACATTTTAACATTGTACGTTAAAATCGATATTATAACCAACACTTGATTAAAATCGATATTGTTGCAATGATTTTTTTTATTGCAATGATGGAAGGAATTGCTATACCAAATTGATTAAGTCAGATTTATACCACAAAGCCTCAGACCCATGTGCACCTATGTTTGTATTTGTGGCAATATATGGTGAATTTCTGATTCAAAGATACTATAATATCTATCCTAATTGTAGTGAAAAAATCGCAGATCCTGATTTAAATTATGTGGCTCATTTAAATGATTGAATAAGTTAAAAATGATTTAAATAATTTAACAGCGGTTTTCAGTCTTTAGTCTATTGATCCTTTGATTCAGTGACCTCCCTTCGGTTCGTCACTTTTCTTTTCGTGAAATCTGAAATTTAAAAATTTAATACCAAAATTAAAGTAAAATAAAGAAAAAAAAGAATAAAATGTGGCTTTCAAATTGGGAATAATGTTTTGCGTCCAGAAGCATAATCTAGTGCAAGTAAAGAGCAACTTCTAGTTGAAAAAAAAAATAACTTGCATGAAGGATATGTTTATCACACTTCATCATAATATTTTTGACAAAAATCCTTCATTCGCTTTTAGCCTTCGACCTTGTATATTATGTGGATTTATTGAAACCTAAGGATTCAAATTTAAGAACATAAGAAGAAAAAATGCGAATTTAATGTAAGAAAAAAAAAGAATATTTTAGCAATTTATTGAGATGCGCTAAAAAGTATAGAAAAGTTTTTGTTGTTAATGAAAATTTGAGAAGTTAGACTACAATCAATTATTTCCATCCATGTAAATTGAAAATAAGCTCTCATTTTTCTCTGTTGTCTTGGCTTTTTGACTTTTACTGATTAATCTCACTGGGCGCCTCATCATATTTCAATTTGTGTAGAAATACTTTGTTGAAAATAAACTAATTTTTTTTTCATTATTCCTTGTTTTACGTATTAGTACGGTTATATAAAATGTTGTTATCTCCGTATCTCCTATTGGTCCAAGAATTACTTGCCCACAGAGGGAGGCCGAGGAGATATTTAGCATACCGGTAATAAATTCGCCGGAGTTGTTTTGTTTTCACTGCCCAGAAGGTACGCCAAAATAGTGCAATGCACAAAGAATTTGGAAGTTATACAATTTAGCGAATAGATGGCGATTAAAACGAAGTTTATTAGATACTATGCTACTGTAGGCACTGGACGTCCAGCGGTGGAAATGATGGATGAGAAGCTTTCTCGTTGCTTTAAGAGAGTCACCAATTCGGAGGCCAAAATTTTTTATCTCCGGTTTAGGAGCAACCGATAATACCATCAAGATCAACTTTATATGCTTCGGGAACTTGGTCCCATTTGAATAGTACTTAAGAGTAAAAACTTTTACTCTTAAGTACTAAGAGTAAAACTTCAAAACTTTAAAACTTAAGAGTAAAACTTTTAAGTTTAAAACTTTTCAGTTTTAAACTTAAGATTTATGTTTGAATATTCTTGACTCAGAATAGAAAAAACTATTAAAGGTAGTACTTGTTTGGCATTTATTTGACGAAGGGTAATTAAAGGACTAATTTTTTTTAACATAACAGTGCTCTGAAGATCCATAGTTAGGGATAAAATAACTTTTAATTTCGGTTTTACTCAAACAGAGATTAATTTGTTTTTCCTCTTACATCTAATTGGTTTCGTGCTAAAACTGATCCAGTGGACGCATTGGAAAATCACTAGCCAACAAAAAATTGTTTTTATCGTGAATTCAATCCCCCCACCCCGTTGTGCAAAACATTGATCCTTTTGTGCGGGGATATCAGACAATTTTTTACCAAGATATGTTTCATAATACCAGAAAGTGAATTTTACGTCAGAAAGGACCACTGTGACAGGTAAAAAGGGATACCAAAAGTCCATGATGTGTTGGTATGAGTTTTTTTGTGCATATGGTGCAGAGGGGAATGATTTAAAGTACTTTTTCCTTGAGGGGAAAAGGGTATAATCCGTAAAAAGTTCGTTTCTAGGCCCAAAGTTATAACAATATCCTGAAGGGTTCACCAGAACTGATCCTAAGTAGCCCCCTCCTCCCCCCCAATACGAAGGGATATGTAAATATATATAAATCTAATAAATTTTCTTTTTCTTAGGTGCGGCTTCTGACACTCCAAATTTTATCACACTTCAAGGCAGAATTGCCAACACCACCTGAGGGTACTGAATTTCCATCAGTGTTTCAAGTATGCCTTAATGCTGAAGAAGTGGAAGTTTCGATTCAAAAGCAGCGAGAAAAGTTGAAATTCCTGCAGAATCTGGGAATGGAACACGTACATTATTGTCTTCCAGTTAGTGGGTACTTTAACAACGTGCCTGTAAACTATTTAATGTCGCAGCTTTTTGTAAATTTTCGACCTATCTGGGATCCCACTATAAAGATCCTGTCATCTCATGCACATGCTGACTATTTTTGGCAGAACTTCAAGTCTCAACTAGTATTTATAACAGAGTTGTCGAAAGGTGTTGAAAATAAGGAGGAAATCCAAATAGTTGAAGGTAAGTTGATACATATTTTCACACAAGAGATGTAGGGTGGCGAACTCCCACCCCGTGCAGCGTCTAAGATCTTGCTTGCATGTTCTAGTAGAAGGACTGACACACTAAAAATACATTAATAGGTATTTCAATTTATTTTGATAGTTCTGTTTATCTAAAAAAAAATTATCAAAGGATATTGTCTTAAGTAGGGGATTTTGCGAACTTTGGGGTAAGATTAAAAGAAGATATAAAAGAGAAGTCAGAGTTTGCGGCCGATTTAAAATATTGATTGTCTAGGCTCTTCTTTAAAGTAAAAGTATATTTTGCGATTTCACTTTAGTAATGCTCCATTAAAAAAATACGAGTATCTAAAAGGAACTGAAAATAAACCTAATTCATATAGATCAACCTAGGCCGATTCTTCATATTTATAAAACCAGTCATTTTCTCGAATTATTTTTTTTTCAAGGCTTGTGAGCTTTCGAGCTGTTCTGCTATCACAAATAATAAAAACTTCATTTTTGTTTAAGTGCTTGAAGTGATTCGCAAAGCCATTTGACCTGAAAGGTATTCACGAGGAATGATCAGTATCCCAGAAATCAACAATATATGCCTATTCGAGCCCACCAAACCAGAGATAAATTACATCTGACAGAAATATATTTCGACAGAAGTTATTGAATTGGGTAGGATTAGGTAACAGGGATAAGACACTTATATACATGGCTCCCAACCCTTATGATTTACAACATTAACCGCAACTTACGACTGCGAATTTTGGTCTGACTCTTGCGTATTAACGATTCTATTGTCTTCCTGGTGTTGTTTTTCATAATGTGATTTCTAATTGGTTTTTGTTTGTTCGGTGTTAAGTTTGACTTTAGTACGTTTGCTTTTTAGCTATTTTTCGTTCAATTTTAGGGGTTTTCAACGACCTATCAGTTGTATTTTTTATTAGGCTCCTGGCTATATTGCTATTTTACCTTTTGGTGGAGTTAGGTCAAGAACATGTTGGAAATAGTATAACTCTGCTTGTGGGGGCTGGGTGTCCCAAATGAGCTTTGAAAAATGCCTTTATAACTGATTGTATCCTTTTTTTTTTTTTTTTTTTTTTTTTGTGTGTGTTCCCTGACTACATCTGATTTTAAATGGTTCTTGAGATATAGATATTTCAAATTATTCAGGACTATCTATCATAGTTAGTCCTTGGAAATAGAAGTGCGTAACATCATAAATATTTGCGTGGGAACTCTTACGTGAAGATTTGGAAAAATGGGGGTGACATTATGCACTTCTTAGTGTGCATACCCTCCTTCCGAGGCTGAATTTTGTGAACCTCTAAAATGAATCATTCGAAATTGCTTACAAAAAAATTGGTACGAAATTTTTTTTTATTGTTGATCTCTGAATAATCCACCGATTTTTTACTTTTTCCCCAAAATTTAAGCTTTTTCAAAATCAAAAATTACGAGGACGTTGTTTATGGAATAAAGGATCTTGCAGGATGTAAAATATATATCTTTAAGTGAGAAGCTTTTAAAAATCGACCGATAATTAGAAAATAGATAAAGAATGAATATAACTAAGGTAAAACTATATATGCAGCAGGTAATGCCATCTAATTTTGCTTTAATGTTAGATGGCGCTTCTGTAAAATACGAATTACTTTGCATATTCTGGTAGTTATTAATCATTGCTCTCGAGTATACCAAATGATAAATATTTTCCATAATCCCAATATTAAAATTAGCCTAATTTCACACCATTTACTGAAAATATGTTTTTTTTTTTCATATATACCTCATTCACAAGATATCCACAGAATATCCTGGTATATATAGCTACTTGACATATTAAACATTGTTCCTTCTCAGTGGAGCGATCGGAAAAACAGACGAGCTCTATGGTAGCTTTAAATTTCCGAGGAAAATCCCCGGACCTAGGGTTGAGAGAACCTGCCTGTAAACGGCACAGTGCGGATCTACATACAACCTGTATGTCGGAACCGTATGTTCGTCCTAGCACAGTAATGCTCCAAGCGCAAGCAACAGAACGGGGTTCACTCGAGGAGGAACTTTTTGTATTTCTTACAAAAAAAAAAAATCACAAAAATTTATAAAAATATTATGTTTGTCCCATTCCTAAAAAAAAGTCAGATTGGTCGAATTGTTAGAGTAGAAACTTACACGTCTATGTTTAATTTTATTGAAAAGACCTCCATATACAGTAGGGCAGTTTGGTGGTAGTGGGTACAAAATTTAATTAAAAAAGTGGGTAATAACTTAGAAAAGAATAAGTCAGAAATATATGGCACCAAACAACTTAGAAGGTGCGTCTCTCCTTTGAAGGTGTTGTTGTTCACGGGATTCAACAGATTGTTAATATTTGAATATTTATGAACGAAAAGTGTTTTCAAATTTAAGCAATTAGGTTTGATATTTATTTTCACGGCTCATTGTTGTAACACGGACGAAAATGTGATACTGCCCTAAAACTTCATAATTTTGAAACAATCAAAAGTAAATGCATAGAAAATCGTGATTTTATGGTATGAATAATCCCAAGATGTCCAGAAGGCAAGGATGTTTTTTTTATGTTCTTCGTAATTGAAAGTTGAGTTGAGCAAAAAACTACCAATTAAACTTTGAAAACATTATAGTGAAGAAAGTAATCTAAGAAACTTGACAATTTAAACAATGCAACTATTTTAAGATTACAGGTTACAACATAAAAATAGAATCCAGTTAGAATGCTGTTATCTGCTTGAAATATTGTTTTATTTCTGAATAATTAGTTTTAGCAAAGCAACACTTATCTTTTATTTGACTTGGGTGTCCATTTTTCATAATTGTATGTAGGGAAAGGGGAGAGTATAATTTTCTCAAGGTTTATATAAAGACAATTTCAAGAATTAGCTAAGAAACTTGCATAAAAAAACATTGAAATAAATGGACAAAGTTGAAGTTGTGGACAAAAGATGTGTTCATTCTTTTTATCTAGAGGCCAAAGGTCAGTCAAAGAAAGACACAGGTCAACGACGACAACGAAATTAATGCATTCCTTCTTTATTAATTCAATTCTTTTACCCTTCCCTTTTTTATTTAAATATTCATTCCACCTTCAAATTGAAGTGTAGTCCAAGATTCACGAAACTTACGGTTTCGTTTACTCCCAAATTCGCGGTGTCAGTTACATTGAAAAATCTGATTTGCCGCTAGTCTTTTATATCGCTCCATCGTGAGGTTTTAAATGACTGTTAAATCTTCTTTTGAAGGAGTCGACTGAGAAACTTTTGGGGGATGACATCCCCAGAAAGATCATTCCAAATCCAAGTGCAACATCGAAGCTGTTTTTAAGCACTCTGTCCTCGGCATGTCATCCTTAATATAACTGGACTGAGTTGTGTGCCTTATTGTATGTATTGTCAATTGGAAAATAGGCACAGTACGAGAAAACTATAAGGGAGAAGGTGAACTCGTACTCTAGTAAAAAACGGCCATTGACACTGCATCAAACCTTTCACTACCAGACTCGAGAGTAATGGTTGAAGATTGACCCTGTCCTATTTGCCCTATTCTGGAACTTTTGAAATGGTGCCAACAACGTTTTCGAAGGTTCAGAATACAGCGGCCATCTCAGACTATGGGTCTGATTCAAGATTTGTAAAACGGATTGGTCCAGGTGGGTGGATGAAGGTTTTTGTAGGGAAGAGTGATCCTCAGCTTTCTTGCACACGAGGTCTTCACCCGGTCGAGGTGTGTTCTCTTAAAGAGATGTGTGGAGAAGTCGAAGACGAACCTCGTTGACTCTATATAGCTTTATTCGTGGAAATAAAGTTGGAGGTTATTCAGGGTAGTTTCGATGGGAGATCAGCAGCTCTTTTGTTTTTGATGCATTGACATTGACCATCCAGGTAGCGGACCACTTTTTAAATTCTAAAAGATCAGTTTCTAGGGGAAGGGGGGGGGGGAGGACTGGGTCTTGGTGTTCTGGTACAGTTTTGTGTCGTGGTTTCGTCGGCAAAGTGATGCAGAAGGCTAGCAAGGTTGTCTCCTATGAACCTAGGACTTAAGTACTATTAAGTACTTAAGTACTATATATTCTTAATCATTCCTAATTATTTGTTACGGATTTTATTCTAAAATCGTTGATAGCGAAAAATTCATTAATTTGTATGCTCATGAGGAAAATAAGGGGGTTAATACTTTTGTCCCTTACGCATTAATAATTAAAATATCTGAAATTTTAGTGCTATCTTTTTTTGGGAAAAGAAATAATCACAAATAATAATTAATTATTATTGATGATGATTGGCGTTTGGAACCAGCCCACAGCTTTGCATATCTTCAAGAACTTATTTTTGCTTATTTGTTCTGCTCTTTCATTCCCACTCGATATGTCATTAATTCCTTTTTTTTCAGATGAACTTGTATTCGAACTGACTGGCCATTGGCTAAGTAAAGAGCAACGACTAGATTACAAAAATGTGAGGTCGCTTCTATGGAAATCAATGACCTTTTTTATTGATATTGCAGAGAAGCGAAATCGTGAACTTGTGCCTTTGTTTTTCTCATTTTTAGAGAAAGAATACTTTCGAGAAGATATTTCTATTGCGAGAGTGCAAGATATTAGTAAAAAAGACGAAGATTTGGTACCAAAGAAAAAGCATAAATTCAAACATGACAGCTCTCTTAAAATAGATGACACAGAACCAATGGAAGTTGACGAAGAAAGCGACATGGAGCAAAGAGAAAATACAGTTCCGCATAAGAATAATCGTCAGTTCAAAAGGTTTGCAACTGAAAAGAAAGTCGCAAAGAAGGGAGGAATGAAGCTGTTATGTGCCCACCTCTCTGTTTTCTCTAAGTTTTTGCATCCTCGTAATATATACAAAGAGCCAAAATTTCGCAAAATTATTGATCAGTTTTTGGCTCATCGCAATGGAAACGTGCAAAAATTAGCTTTAGATTGTCTTATGGCCTACAACTATAAATATATTGTCGCCTATAAAAAGCACCTGTATGGGCTACTTGATGATAAAAGTTTTAGACATGAAATTGTGCTTTTTAATATTGACAGTGAAAGTGATGTTGTACTGCCAGAGCACAGAGAAGGACTTATGCCGGTAGTTATGAGGTAACCTTGTCTGTTATTAATATTAATACAAATAGTATTGTTATTATCATGTTGTCCCACAGGTCTGAAAGTTGCGGGAGAGGGTTGAAACTTGAATAATTTTTTTTTTTATGTCAATATTTTTCAGTATTTCAGGGGAAGGATACAAGGTTGGAAGGGTAAAATTCACTAAAAAGAGAGCCCCAAGTTTTGTTGGTGTATTCCCCAAGCATAAATTCTGTATCTACCTCGGCCTGCACACAGGGTCAATTCTCCCCATGGCGATCAAAAATCACAATGGTGAGATTAAACATGCTCTGCCACTTTGTGCCTCTGTGTATGTGTCTAAAAATAATCGTATAGTAACCCAAAGGAGACAAAGTGAAAAGAAAAATTTTCACAAAGAATAATAAACGGGTATAATTCCAGCCACTGAAAAAAAAAGAAGAATATTGTGTAAATATTTCATGCTTAGTCAGTGTAGTCTCACTGTTTTGTTTTATCTTCTTATCATTGCCACTTGACACATACGTAGCTGTAATGTATTTTTCTGCTAAATTAACTACAGTTTATTAAAGCACATGATTCAGTTAAATATTCAAGCTCCAAGTTAATTTTACTTTCAGTTGAGGCTCAAATTTTTTATTAGGGGCCACACTTATAGGTGCATCGTCAAATTTTAGGATTTAAGGATTTTCTTTCGTAAGTTTTTAATGGCCTTAATTATAAAACATTAAATCTCCGCCTCTAGCGGAATACGTTTGATGGGCTCAGTCCAGCTCAGTTCAATCTGGTTCATTTAAACAAAAAAATAAGTTTAATTAATTTAACTTAGATAAATTAACTTAACTTCATAAAGTTACTCTTTAGTGTAACCATGAAACTTAGTTCACTCTGTTGCTAATATATTTATATAAATTGTAGAATGCCGTTATTGCTTCAAAATATGTGTACCTGTTAATATGGTGTGTGTTTTTATATACTCTGTGAGTATTTTCTTGTCTAACAAAATCGTTAAACTCTGAATAAATTAGGGTGAATAGCCAATATTAGGTAACGAGAAAATCGATAAAATGGATAACATAATTTACGTGGGTGGTATTACTAGTAAAGTGGGCAGATAAAGAGGATGAGAGACTGCCAAAGATTGTGCCTCCTGGCCATCCATCTGGGGTCAAACGAAGAAATTCGTCCCTGGATGGGATGGGTAGAGGCTATAGGAAAGAATTTGAATGAAACTGAATTTCATGGATTGGGTTAAAGAGTTGAGCCTTGAATATATTGGGGTTGAGGAAGGGTGTACGCAGAATTTTGGCCTCATGTGGTTTGAGGCTATGGTGAGTTGTTAGTAGGAAATTGTTGTACCAATAAGAACTCAAGACATTGTGATGCGCTCACACATTTTCTTTTTAATCATTTTGCGCCATATAATGCTTTCATCTGCTACATTTTTATGTTTCTTGAGCTGCATTGCGTAGCATCGTTTTGTATTGGTTGGGCTCATTTGCCTCTTTCTGTTTTAGTGTTTATTGTCACAATAATTATTGTCATTTCTTATCTTGCCACTTGTGGTTAACTTGTTCCTTTTTTTTGCTTTTATGGAGTTCGAGCCCTGTTTTTTTTTTTATTTCCACTTTTGAGTTTCATTTAAAGACAATTTTTGTAAACATTTTTTGGCATTTTCTTCTAATTTCTCTAAAAGCACTTAAGAAGAGAGGGGGTTGTCCTCCCGAAATATTTGCTTTGTCCCCCCTGAATTTTTTGTTGGGCTTAAAAAAACCATTCTTGATTTTTATTTCTTCAATTTTTTCTAGTTTCGTTTTTAAAACAGCCCTTTTTTATGGTATTGAGTTGTTCTTAATTATTATATTTTGCTTTCAACGTTATTTGACATTATCACGAATTCCGCTGTATTTTCCTTATTCGTATTTAATATATTTGTAATTTATATATTCTATTTTCCTTGTATTTTCGCTGTATTTGACTGTTGTTTGTCAATGAAGTATTATCTTATAGTTTATGTTTTTGCGCTGTAAAATGGTCTCTAATATTTTTTACAATTCATTTTTAGAATTTTATATGGAAAAATTCATGGAAAAGATAGAAGTGCCCGCCAGGCAATTGTTCTGCGCTTTCTTGGAGGTTCTTCGCATGAAGAAATCAAAACATTTTTCAATTTGGCTTTCAATATCTTCCTGCCATTTTTGGAAAAGGGTATGCATATTATTTGTCTTGTTAGAAACTAATGCTCTATATGTAAAAAGACTGGGACAGTCCCAAAAATATAAAAATAAAGGGTTTTTAGCTGCAAATAAAAATGAGAAAAAGTACCAAATAAAATTTTACAATCTTCGAAAATATATATAACTAAAAGAATAGAACTACAAAAATTACTATAAACTAGGATAAACCAAATAAAAAAAATAAAACCCGAGGAAATCAAGGTAGGGTAGGATGAAGGCCGTGAAGTGTTGTCTAAACAAAGTTAAAAAATTCTTATGTCTGTATTTGTGCCCCAAAGGAGAAGTCCAAACTTGTCATTTCCGTTGGAACCCTTAGAAATCATTTGCTATATTTAAGCCTTTGAAATGCTGTCACGTGCTTACGTTTAATTTACTAAATAAATTTTATTGAGCAAGTAAATTTACGATTGCGAACTCTTCTCAATAAAAGAATCTAATAAAATGATCGAAGAGGAAACCCAAGTTCGTTTTTGAGAAAACAAGGACATAACTAGTACCATCTATAATTACCCAACAACACCAAGTGAATTATTGAAAACTAATAAAATTTTTTTTTTTTGTATTTTTGTCGCTCTTTATTTAACGCATGGGAGCCGATATATACAGTGACTATATATATATATATATATATTCACAAAATTGACAACTTCCCACGGTTGTATTTATGTCTCAAAAGTATGTGTTTATGGGAAGGGTGGAGCTGTAGAAGAGTACCCTTTTTAAGGGTACTTAAGACCCTTTTTAAGGGTACCTTTTTAAGATTAAAATCTTTTAAAGCACGATTTTAAGGCAATTAATTTATTTCTGTACAAAAGGCATCCAACACATCAAAATAGAAACAAAAATTAATAAGCATTAAACTGATTCGAAGAGTCCTTTTTTTAGCTACAGAGAAAACGACTAACGTCTATTCAGTTCATTGAGCTCTGCAGAAAATAAAACATATGCCTTTTTTCAATAATTAAAATATTTAGTTATGATAGAACTATCTTTGTTTAATTCGAATGTAGAATCATAATTTCTTAATCAGTTAAATTTCTGCTTAATTTCTTTTTTTTGTAATATTCTTGAACTAACTCATTTTTTTTTTATTGTTCAGGAGGGTTTCTAGTGCAGTTTTTTTTTTTTTTGCTGAATTCAAGAATTTAATTGTTTGTTTTAATACCCATTATTTAAAATAATATTTCTTTGTCTTAACCAACGAAATTTTACCAAAAAATTAGCTGTGCAAAAATGGCTGAAGGCTAAGAAGAAGTGTGATTATGTTTTTTCTGTTTGGCTTACAAACCTGTAATAGAGAAATTCCCTAAACAAAAAATAACTTAAAATTTTGAACACAAGGTTTCACTCTTTAAAGCTTTAGAACCCATACACGAAATTATGGTAGTGGAATAATTTTGATTCCTTATTTGAACTTAACACAAAAAGTTATATTGATTTCATAAAGAAACTTTCTTGAAACAAAAACGATGTTTCTCTGTCTTAAAAAGAGTGGATTTTCGACAAGTGCGGACTGTTCCGACAAAATATCGCCGAATTTCGGCTTGGTTGCTAGATTTGATTTCACTTGTTTGTATGTCTGTATGTGATATAGTGATCTATTTATTTGATATTTAAATGTAGCAAAGATGTGAAACCAACAAAGTAATCTAAGTAGCTGAGTGGGTTGAGTGTCACACTCTTAAGCTCATGGTTGTGCGTTTGAGCTCAACTTTAGGTGTTGTGTTCCGTCGGTAAAAAGCGCAAATATCGAAAATATATCCCTTTTTGGGTGAAGGTTGCATTTGTTGAGCAAAAAACAAAATACCCGTGTGGATGAAAAAGATTTGATTAAAGGTGGGAGGTTGGGGTGAAGGTAGTATCGCTTCTCTTCGTAAATGGGTATTTATAAAGTTGTTTAATTTTATACATCTAGCGTCTGTTAAGTAAAATATCCGCCTAAAAAATTATGTCTAAAATGAATAAATACTTAATGTATAAATCAATTGCTTAACTTTGAGAAAAGCTTCAATTGTTCGTGATCACATTTAATAGAAATGTTTCATTCTTGTTGCCTCTCGATGATTTTAAATGATTGAGTGTTATGGAAAAAGGCTGTTGAATCAATTCCTTGAATTAGTTGAATCAACTCATCACGCGTCTCTTAAAATTTATAAATATTCTTTCTAACCTAACTAGTTTCAAACAAAAATAAAAACTCGAATTAATGGATCTATAACGCCACAAATGGCCCCATCTCCAGGAACTTAAGAATATATCATTAATTTGTCACTAGAAGCTACGTGGTTTTCTGTGGCCTAGTGTTTGGAATTCTGAATCAATTTTTTTCGTTAGATGGCCTAGTTAAGTTTTCGTTAATATTTACCATATTATATAGAACATATTTTCATTCGCCCACTGTGAAATAAGAGAAACCACTTTTTGCAATTAATCCTTTTCGTACCAAAACTGCTGTGCAATTGACTGGATTCTATCAAATTAAAAAATCTGTTCATATAGAAACGTGTTTATTTCCCTTTCTACCGTAGCTTATTTTTATCTAGCTACGGAAATAATTTGTTGGCCAATTTTAATACACTACCGAAGCTTTACCATTGGGACTCTTTCTTTGATAAGTATTCAAAGGAATCTATTTTCAAAATATTTTTTGGAATATCCTGAGAAATTTACCTTGAAATCAGGCTGACGAACCACAAGCTAGACTGTAATGTCACTTTGTCGTCATGCCTACAACAAATTTATTGCACTGTCTGAAATTAGCTTTATAAATAAAGTTTTAAAGTAATATTTTAAGCATCCAAAGCATGGAGGACATTTTTGATCCTTCTTATCACTGATTGAAAGTTATGCAAATGCTGTTCTTAATGACTTAAGCTAAGACAAAGAAAAAAATAAACATAAAAATTTGTTGTTTTTAGCCATTTTGGAACTTGCTCAGTATATCATTATGCAAGAACAGCTTGCGAATGTTGTACCTGTTTTCAGGTAAGATAAAAAAAAGAATTTTTTTTTTAGCCATTTTGGCACTAGCTTGGTATCTAAGTACAACTTGCAAATATTGTACTTGCTCAGGTACGCTAAGAAAAAACCGTTTCTCAAATACAAAATTTCTCTTTTTAGTGGATAGGGGTAGCTTATCACATGATATTTCCATCCATATACACGCCTTTAAACCAAAAATTATAAATATTTTACTTCC
The DNA here is from genome assembly GCF_032884065.1 of Artemia franciscana. Classification (NCBI taxonomy): domain Eukaryota; kingdom Metazoa; phylum Arthropoda; class Branchiopoda; order Anostraca; family Artemiidae; genus Artemia; species Artemia franciscana. The sequence continues at coordinate 47,225,605 of NC_088864.1, read as the reverse complement.
GATAAGCATGCGAGGAGCTCCTAAAAAACCTCGGAAGGAAAAAAGAGGGAAGTGACGAAATTCATGCTCTAAAATAGAAGACATGAATAAAAGTTTGTTTATTCTTTTATAGTTTGTTATATATTTTCAGACAATCTTTTGACTCAAGTTGAATCCATTCAGTCGTCTGTCAGCTTGAAAGAGGTTGTACCCCTGAAGCGTCTTCAAGGCGCACTCAATATGATTGGTCTTATTTTCCAAAAGCTGGGAAATCTTGTTCAAGAAACACTACCGTGGCTGTTAAATTTATTATTAGTCATTGGTGCTCATATAATTGGAATTTTGAGTCGTAGAAGTGAAATCGCGCATGGACAAGTTGATATGGTGAAAAATCTGAGAAATATTTTCATTCAAAGGGTATGATGTTTTCTTTGCAATTTGATATGCTTATTTAATATTAATTATTTTATTTGTTTATTCTCCTTCACCCACGAATAGAAAAAACAACAGCGTGGAGTAAAAACAGTAAGGAAATAAAGACAACAGAAGAAAAAAGACAACAGAAACAAAAAAACCTACGCACTATATAACATCAATTAACGATCTTTAGGAAGGAAACAATTAAAACAAGGATCATTAGTTAAAACTCAAAGTTCTCATACAAAGAACTTCATTGAGAGCTTTCTTAATTTGTGAATAAATGAAGCATATAATGATTGTAGATTTTTTTTTCTTCTTCTTGCTAAAGTGCGATTTCGGATTTGTATCGATGGCTTACATTTTATGTTACAATCCAGGGTAATGGTGGGGAGATGATATAACCGCCAGGTTTAGCAAAAAATCTATATATCAGGAAACTCAGTTGTGTGTGATTAGATTTTCAATGAGCCATCTATCATAAATAATTTGGTTGCGTTTTTAAATGATTTGCGTTACAGTTATAGAAACCGAGACACATCTCTGGTTTCCCTTTGATCTCCTGTAGAAATTATGTTATTTAACATTATGCCTTACGAACTACGGTCTTATGTATCCGTGTATGTGTAATGGAAAAGCTTATAATGACAATTGATTTTTGTGTGGTTAAGATGGCTAGGCTACGTTTTATGGATGAAGGATGAGAGAGAAGAACGATCCAGGATTTATTTTTTTCCAGGGGGTGGAGGGTACAAAAAAGAACTTCGTTCTTTTTCGAGAGTTACGAAAATTTGTTCATATTCATTTTTGTGACGTTTTTACGAGTCGAACAAATATTTCGGGGTGGGGGGGGGGGTCAAACCTCTTAACACCTACCCATTCCACCGGAAACTGCCTTGATGAGGGATTATCAAAGATTGTGCTTTTTAATTCATCTTTTGATTCCAAACAAAAAGCAGGTCGTCCCAGAGTGGGGCGGGACATTGCAAATATTAAAAGGAAATTCGAATTTCATGGAAGGTGATTAGGGTAGAAGAGGAATGTCAACAGTTGTGTTAGCCTCAGGCCGTTTGGTGATGTAGTGATTTTTAAGTAGTAGTAGTAGTAGTAGTAGTAGTTCCTCTATCACAAGTTTCATAACATCTAGTTTAGCACTATAATCTAAAAATTAATCTTTTTTTGATTTCGTTGGTTTTTCTTCGCCTTTTTTGGATTAACCTATTGCTAACTTTTTATAACTGACGTTGGTATTGACCCACTGTCACTATTTTATTGAGATGCATATGTCTGTAGCAAATTAAGTATTCTGGTGCCGTAAATCCAGCTCTGTCTTAGGATTATGGATATTCCATCTAGTGTTGACGTTACTGGATGTCTAGGATCCATTATAGTGTTTTCTATTTTGGTTTAACGAAACAAAATTTCTTGTAGGTCATCATTAATAGGGTAGTAAAAAATGGCCATTCCAGATCAGACTTTTAAGCATGCCATTTGAAGTATATATTAAATTTTCAAAAGGACACAATTCGCTTTGCACCTCAGCTTTCTTGAAATCATTGAAGAAGTAAATGTCAAAAATGAAAACATTGAAAAATGACAAACATAATTTTCAGCTTGCCGTAATTTTGACTTTTTTTTCATATTATTTTTTATATATAATGCGAAAACGATGTACGGCAACTTGAAACGTATAGTTTCAGTATCGTTGCCAACACCTTCAGTGAATGGACTTTTTGCTAAAGCTTAAATTCCTGGCTTAAAGAGCTTAAGAGTTTAAAGAAATTAATTTTTCCCATAAAGACTCACTGAACCCATTTCGGGTCTTAAGCAGGCCCAAGATGGTCAATCATTTTGATCAAAAACTTTCATCAATCGATTGATTCAAGCTTGAACGACCGTTTAGGAGCCTGTTTGACGCTTGAGTCAAGCGGTTGACGAGGTTGTTTGACCGTCTAGACTAGTTTTGGTCAGGTATTTCGTCAGTCATGTGCCAACAACAATGGAAGACACATCGAAAGTAAGCGAAAATGCGGTTGATTCCAAAACATAAGCAGTCCCACTTAATAAAAACGATGTAAAATACCTAAGAAACAAATTTAAATAGTCATCAAAAATTAATGTGTTTTTATCATTCTACAATTCACATCGGTAATTCCAGTGCGCATATATACATACATACATGTATGAGTATATCACATGGTACACAATACCATAGTGCACGTTACTGAGCCGATTGTTGCGCCACTTAAAATGTTCTTGTGGGACTTCATTTATTTATTGAAGAACTTGCTAGACAATAACTATGGTACACTACAGAAAAAACAAAACAGATATAATAGAGAAAAGAAAACAAGAAAAAATGACTCAGAGACAAACAACCAGTTGTGTACAGAACGGACAAATAACACGCCTCATATCAAATAAATGAAACTGCTTTTTAATAAACAGCGATTAATCATATATTCATGTCTATATTATGTAAACACTGTCGACTTTGAACTATACTCGGCGTATTAACAGAGGATATTAAGGATGATTTGCTACCCATCTATGCTGATCTCTGTTCAATTATATTTATGCCATTCTTGCTCAATTCCTATTGAGCAAGAACATAAGCTTTGTGTTGAAAAAGAAGAAAGGAAAAAAAGGCGCTCACCATTTCCAATTGTATAGAGACCCAAAATTACTGGACTGAGCATTCAAAGGTCTACTATCAGTATTTTTATCCATGTTGTGTATTTGGTGGCTACAGTGGCCACAGTATCTGTGTGTCTGAAAATCAAGTATTGTCACTATAATTAAATTACTATAATTAAGCTCAATGCTATATAATGGCTTTATCCCTCTTTTATAAATGATGTTGCTATTGAAAATTAAACTCGCTTGCTGAGTAGATATGGAGATATAGTAACTAGTGGACCTGTGTGGATCGCCACAGTTAAACTTTGCAGAAATCTACATTGATTTCAAAATAGCCAAACTTAACTCTTAGCAAGCAAAACAGTTAAAGGGACTGACCATGCAGAACATATTATATTACATCAAGCTGAAAAACAGCATGGGAGAACCAATTCATATATTAATGAAGAAGAAGCGTAAATCCTTTACAATCTGTAATTCCGACATAATTTATTTTATTATAAAGTTAAAAAAAAAAATGTACTCACCGCGAAAATTTATGAGACCCTAGTTAGGCCTGCCTATATAATTGTGAAAGAACTCAATCTATATGATTAGGTGTGAAAATGTAATCTGCAAGTACCTGTGCAATTGGAAAATTACCATCTTGTTTAGTTTGTTTCTAGCTTTTAATAGTAATTTAGAATAGTTATTATATAAACTTATATGCTATGTTTCTATAACATCTACAATTATTAAATGCTATAGTAACTCACTTAAAAAGTATAAGAACTAAGTCAGCTGTATCTTAAAAATTGACTGTCTGAGAAGAATATCCAAGGGTGGTGAATTAACAGTCTTTCTTTAGTGTCTATTTTTACTTTCGATCCCCTGCAATACATTTGCTGCGTGTTTTCCTGCGAAAATCCTTTTGATTTTGCCTGCATTCCTTTTGAACACTAGGTCGATTAGTTTGTATTTTGATCAATTAATGCCTATCTCCTCGTCCTCTCTGTACCTTTATAGTTTGATCTTTTGCAACTGTGCTAAGATGGTAGAACTGTCCGATAAGGCAATGTCCCTCACGTAATTTAATGGTTACTACCAGCATAATGTTTAGTAGTCAATGCTAGGGTTGCCACTGGACCAAACAAATTGCTAATCAAATCTGTCAAAATCTTTTCGACAAAAAAAAAAAACTAAATAAAAATTTCGTACCTTTGTTAAAAATTACACTAAAATTCGGTTCCTCAATTTTTTTATTGTGAAAATTTTAGTTTCTTTTTGAATTGATTGCAGCCTTTATCACTTTAATTTTGAGCCAAAAAGTACATGCACTGCAGTAAATTCAAGTAATAGTCTAACTAGGCAGAAAAATAATGAAAAAGGAAACATTAATTTGGAGAAAAATAAACAAAACTGATAACCAGTCATTCTTAGAAAACAGTGAATAATAGTAAATGTTATTATTAATATTAATAATGGCATGTTAATGTTCTGAATTTCTACGGTTTTAACGCATTAAAATTAATACATTTAATTACAGCATTAGACGGTAATTTTGCCGTTATTCCATAGCTGAGATTAGGTTGCTTTCCAAGTCGCGATCATACTTAACGAAGGTTAATTTTTGTGTTCCACGTCGCCGAATTGTAAGAAATCTTCAAAAACTGAAAAATATAATTTCAATTTGGGAGAAAAATAAACAAAATTGTTAATATGCCACTAGAGATTAAAGAACAAAAACATACAAAAAGTAAAAGAATTTGGAGCTTCCGGAAATATTTTATTTATATAATAATAATAATACTAATGATGTAATTTATATATTATAACAATACCTGATTTAATTATTATTTAAATGGTCTGTTCTCTTTCGTAGGTGATAGACTTCTTTGTCAAATTTGAGAAATATAACTGGAGCACCATTGAACTGAATACAATATTTCATTTGGTTGTCAGTCCCCAGCTTCATCTATTACCGAATGAGGCTTTTGCATCCCCCACTCCACTTTTAAAGCTCCTAGCTCTGTGGGGGCAAAACCCAAGATATTTCTCTTTACTTGGTAAGGTCGATGACTCTGGTACTTATGCTGTTAATGAACTGGTAAAATTATTAGCCAGCGGGAAAGCTACTGGAAGTGTATCGGGTTTAATAATGGACATATTTGAGAAGCTGGTGACATTGGAAGATTTTGATGGCAAAATTGATGAAGATGATGAAAATATTAGTGAATTACCTGTGGAAAATATGGTTGATATGAGTAGCGTCGACACTTCACGGCATCAAGGTAAATATTCAGCCATGTCTATTTGAGATATTGTTTCCCTTTTGAGAATCATTTTCTCCTTTTTTAGGCTTCTTTTCTAGTGATTAGATCTCCTTGTTTGTCTATGTACTTTCTTTTGTTTTGGAAGTATCCTGGTGATTTTTCAAGAATATCAAGGTTGTATTGTTTTTCTGCCTTTCATCTTGTCTCATAAATAAAACTTGTGGGGTAACCAATCTCTTTTTTTTCAATCTTCCTTTCTCTGTTTGCCTGTCTTTCACTCTCTCTCTCTCTCTCTCTCTCTCTCTCTCTCTCTCTCTCTCTCTCTCTCTCTCTCTCTCTCTCTCTCTCTCTCTCTCTCTCTCTCTCTCTCTCTCTCTCTCTCTCTCTCTCTCTCTCTCTCTCTCTCTCTGCTCTCTGCTCTCTGCTCTCTGCTCTCTGCTCTCTATCGTTTTTAGTCTCGTATTTTATTTTTCCTCCAATCTTCTTGTAATTCTTTTAGTAGGAAGTGTTCTTGTCTCATCCATTCTCTTACTAGATTTACCGCACGTTTAAATCATTAGTTGAAGGGCATTTCCCTCTAGCCTGTTATATTAACTATTTTTTTTTCAAAGATTATGTCAAATCTATTTAATTTTTACATTTCAGAAAGAAACTTATGTATTCTGTTCAATGTTTGTTTTTTTGCAGAGGGGAGGGGAGAGGGGGAAGATCATCTATTAATTAATTAATTTTTAGTTATTTAAATGATTAGCATTTATTTATTAAGTTCAAACAATTCTTTAAATGATTAATATTTAAACGTTTTATGATTAAATAGCGGAATCTTCACTATTAAATAGTTAAGTATTAAATAACATATTTGTTGTCATTGATGACCTAATGACTAGAATATGATGTTCAATGATTGTTTTATTTAAATTATTGCACTTAGAATATCAATAAGAAGTTAATTAACTTGGTAGATAGCTTGAACAAAGTTTGGAATTTACAAAATTGAAATTTTCAAGAAAAAATAAATATCACTTAATAAGAAGTAAATCATATGTAATAAAGGAAAAAATTAACGTGGTAACTAAACTATTTAGATACATAAATTAAGTAACTGGCAAACGCTCTGAAAAGTTTTTGGAAAGAAAATGAAAAGTTTTAGAGGTAGGGGCAATTCTCCCTTGCAAAACAGGGGGTCAGATTAATGAATAGAAAGAATAAACACAAAAGTATTTTAAACATGTGAGCTGAAGTAAAATCAAAATAAATATAAATAACGCTATTAAAACAAAACAGAAAATCAATGCTATTTCCTTTTTAAAATAAGTTCTTCATTGACAATTTCACTGTTGAATGCTAGTATGTAAATCTTTGGTTTTGGAATTTTTACTTAAGTTGACAATACAACAATCCCAATAAAGAATCAAGGCTCTAACTAAAAAACGCTTTTCGTGTAGATATGCCCAACATACTTGGGGGGGGGGAGGGTAGGAAAGAGTTCTCATTTTAAAAAATAAGTTTTATTAAAAGAGATCTATTGTAATATTTGAAATCAGATGTTTGGGCATACCATGAAATTAGAATATAATACAGAATGCTGATTGGGCCTGGTGTTATGACCTGTTGAGGACTTACAACTTTTTTTGCAAATGTTAAATTTTTTTAATTGAAATTTTTAAACTTATTTAACTAACTTATTATACTTGTCTTAATAAAAATGAAATTTATTTTATTTGAATTTTTTTTACTCCTAATTTCTTCTCGCCAGGTACTTTTAAGCATCCGATAATTTGCTATTCTTTTACCTCGTTCCAAGACAGTGTCGGAATTCAGTAACACCACAAGGTGTTGAATTTTTTTTGATGGAATCGAGAGAGAAAATTTTAGAGTTAACGTTCTCAGAAAGATCTTTACAACGTTAACGTTCTTAGAAAGAACTTTTACCTCGTTCCAAGACAGTGTCAGAATTCAGTACCAGCACAGGGTGTTGAATTTTCTTCTGATGAAGTCGAGAAAGAAAATTTTGGAGTTAACGTTCTCAGAAAGATCTTTACAACATATTCTGCAAAAATTTTATCGACTGTTTTCTAATTTAATTGAGTTTAAATTAAAGATATTGTCCAATTTTCCAGAAAAACCTAATTTTGGATCATGCCTTTTGAGTTTGCATGTTCAAAGCATTCTTCAGTATCTTCGAACAAAGGTTGCTCGTATAGATACGTCTAAGAAAGGTCTGAGCATTCGTGACCTGACTGTACTAATGAGGCTATCTGAGTTCATCCGAGATAAGTCACAGAGCCAACAGCTTGTTGATATCATTATACCAGCAATCCACGCTGGCTATGATGCTGGATCGGGCGAAGGTAAAAGTGGTGGCAAGAAATTGACGGAATCTCAAGCTGATTTTTTGTTATCAACCCTGGCAGCTTTGATTGAAAACGTTGACAATGCTGGATCATATATAAAGTAAGTCTTGGAAGTCCGAGTCTGTAAATACTCATTAAAAGCAGGGATGTACCCAGGGAAAGTGGCCTCCCCCTTCCCCTGAAATCCTAAATTTTATAGAAATGGTTAAGGTCTGGGGACTACTTGAGGGAAACGCTAAAAGATTCTGAAAACTACTTTAAAAAAATTATAAATACTTTATTATTTTATTCATTAAGGCGCATTGCTTCACTTTTCATCCCACCCTCCCTGATGGATAGTTATGCGACCCACTTTATATTTTACGATAGTGAACGGTGAACGTTAACATTGTACAACAAGGAACGTTACTCAAGGCGTGAATTAATCCACATTCAGGAATGAGATAAGGAAGTGTCTATGATTTTTTTTAAAGTACTTCTCAGAATTTTTTACTGTTTCCTTCAAGTGTTTCCAAACCTTAAGAATTACCATATTCCCGAGTTTCTCTTCAAATTTTCAATTGTTTTTTTTTTTGTTATTGGCTCACCTCCTCAGAAAAAAAAAACAACCTTGGGTACGTGACTGATTCTGAACTTTTTATGTAGTTTGGATATATGGCTCTCTTCTTGACTAAAACTAACCCCTCTGTGATCAGATCAACGACCTTAGAATATTATCAAGCCAGGGGACTGTAAGTTTCCTATTTAGGGTTTTGCCGTGGCGATTTCAGTGGTGTACTTTTTATTTCGATCCGATGGCATTTTTTAGAAGTTTCGGGTTGTTTCTCGAAATTCTTATGATTTCGTTTTCAAAATACTATTTTACTGTTAAGATTAATTTAGGAAATGATTACCGTTATGGCAATTCTTTTTCACTTGCCAGTTTTTTTTTATACACGCGTTTCTAATATTTTGTTACTATGGGCCGTGGTTCGTTCCGTACTAGGTTGCGATGTTGTTCTTAGCAATCTCAATGCGTCTTTTCTTTGTGGTTGGAATTTTCCTTATGAAATAAAATCTGTAAATAAAATGAAAAATGCAGGAATGTATAGGTAACGGATAACACTTTGAAATAAAAAAGTAAATAGAATAGCCCGGTAACTTGTATATTTTCATTTCATTTATAAAGGGAAAGGCAAGATTGACTGAGGAATCATTTCTATAAGGATAGATAATAGATCATCTGTCTAAAAAAAAGACAGTATGAAAATTATTTAAAGCTATAATCCACTCTAATACAAATAAAGAAAAGAGAAAAGAAAAACGAATGAAACTTAATAAACACATTGAATAATAATGTAAAATAAAATTCGAAAAATAGGTTTCACTTACCCTTTTCTTGATATCAAAACCATGTCATTTGCGAAATCAAATGTTTGGATGACATTTTCTAATCATTTTAACTTCCTTTGTGAAAAGTTTTTTTTTTTATTTCTTCACATTGCTTTAAAATTGACATTATATTATTTATTAATTATACTATTATATTATTATTTGTTATATTATTTTCTTCTTCGGCGTTTGATCCATTTTTTTAATTATATCTATATATATATATATATATATATATATATATATATATATATATATATATATATATATATATATATATATATATATATATATATATATATATATAATCGAATTTATAATCGAATTTAATACATCCTTATCTGGTTTCCAAAAATTAGGATAGAAAGGAAATCGAATTTAATTCGAACTAAATCGAATTTAATACATCCTTATCTGGTTTCCAAAAATTAGAATAGAAAAGAAAATTGTTATTTAAACACAATCACATACTGAGAAGCTTGAGAGACAGCATACATGCCAAGTGGCATACTTCATCGCTGCAAATTAGACAAAAACAGAGATAAATACATCCTTAAATTATCTCATCTAACATAGAAAAAAAACAAAAACAAGAAAATAGTACTGCTTTCCTAGAGATTGGACTTTCAGAAAATTTTTCAACAACCTCTGAAACATTCGTTTGGCACAACAGTTTAGAATTTGTAAAATAAATAAAAACTTTAGATTTTGTTTTCTGTTTTTTAACACACACACACACACACACACACATATATATATATATATATATATATATATATATATATATATATATATATATATATATATATATATATATATATATATATATATATATAGCCCACATTTTTTTTCATCAGAGAGATAGAGAGCCGGAATAAATATAGAGCGAGAAAAGAAAATTAAATTATGAGATTTAGTCTAAAAAAGGGGCAAAGAGTGCAGCCTTGGATAGGCTGGGGTGGAGAAGGAGTGGGCGCAGATGTGTTGGCCTTAGTTGGGCTGGTGCTGCAGTGAGTCGATAGTAGTACCAGCGTTAGTAGCTTACCAAGATACGATGTTAATGCATATTTCAGCATTTTAAGACTAACTTTCCTCATTATTGTTATTATTCAATTTGCCTTAACAATAAAATCGTATTTCTTTGAGAGTTCAAAATTTGTCACAAATCAGACTTTCGGAAAACTGCCAGACTTTCGAAAGTTTGTTGAAGTTAGTCTATAAACTATGATCAATGATATTTATTTATTTATTTTTTTTAGTGAATCTTATCAATGTATTATCAGAATTTTTTTTCACTTGAAATTGTTTTTCTCTGAAAAGCTAAAACAATAATACTTACCAGCGAATGATAAATGAATTTTCCCAGGGATTTGAATGCAAAACTTGAATTTAGAGGATTTCAATGGGGCATTTCTTGTTGGTGTTTCCGAGGCTCGTTTTTTTATTATATTGATGAAGGTAAGCGTCATGATATTCCCCGTACTTTAGCACTGATTGCTTGGAGTATGCTTAGGGTTATTGTCGAAGTGAGGTAGGGGATTTCGTTTCGAATCTAGTATTTCAAATCGTTTTGAGTACTTCGTATATTTTAGAAAGCACGGCTTTATTGTCTTTTTTATTCTGCTTTCGGGAATTCCGCTGGGTTTACATGCATCCACGCAGATCCAATTCTGGAGTATAACTTTTTTAGGAAGTTGGAGGTGGTAAAAAATAAGAAGTTTGAATGGTTTTACGCTAACTATTTTCAATTTATCCTCGGTGGGAGGGTCCTCGGACCAGTTATAAGGATGGTAGTAATTCTCCCTAGTACCAGAGGGGATCAAATTAAAGACAAGAAAGGCTAAAAACAGAAGCATGGTAAACACTGGACGTAAAATAAAGCGAAATAGATTAACATAATAAAATATATTTAAAGTAAAAATTGTCTCGAAAAACGCTAGCTATACAAAATTAAACGTACGAGTTGATTTTATTTCAAGATCACAAAAACCAGAAAAATGAAATTTTAATTCTTTGGCATACGTTCTTGACAGCTTTATCTGTGTATCTAGTAGTCTTTTCGGAGAAATTTAAGACTGTCTTTCTGGGGAGGTAAGTAAAAAAGTAAATTGAAAAAATATTTATTAGGCCAAGGTTCATAGTTCTTTCTTTTTAGTTCTTTTTTTTTACTATGAGATTGGTTATTATTATTGATGAATTGATGAGAGATTGGTCGTTATTGATTATCTTTTTTTTATGTTTGTAGTGAATTATTAATTAGAATATGAGTTTTATGTACCCGTCCAGTCGTAAGTGCTTTTTTGCATCTTTCTTGGGGCGGGTACTGGGATATTAGTTAAATGTATTTGGATTATAAATAAAGTGAACTGAACTAAACGGAACTAAACTGTTAAAATATCTGAAATATCTCCCTTTAGGTTTCTTTGAGTTCTGGACCCTGGACCCCCCCACCCTTTATCTCAAAGGAACTGTGTAACAAAACCTTTGTCTGGGTGAGTAGTCCTTGTAAAATTATAAACTGATATTGCACCTACTGGGAATAGGTAAAAAAAAACTGTGGCTAAAATACTGTTTCATATATATGCCATATTGGATTATTTTGTAAAATTCCTTCCCTAAAATATCCCACAGAAACACCCCCACACCACCAAAGATGCGTGTACTTTCGGCTGATATCTCTAATTTCAGTTAACTCTCAACATCTTCTTTCTTAGGGTTCTGATTCCTCTGCTAGGGAAAGTATACTCACAGTCAAGCCGGTTGAGTTTGTCTTGTGTCTTCAGAGCTATTGGCAAAGCAGATATGCAAGCCAAAATCATTACAACTCGAATAGAGGCTTTGAATGCATTTGATCCACGTCGGATGGATGAACCTGATTTTAATCGACGTCTTGATGCCTATAAAGAAATCAATGCTGAGCTTAATGATGGGACGTGTGCGAAAGAGATGGTGATGGCTGTGATCTACAATTGCGCCTTTTCATTGAAAGTGGTAAGTATTGTCGAAGTTCGGTGTGCCAACCCTGTAGGATTAAACCATATGCTGTTTACTGCGTAAATTATTCTCATGACCTTACAAAGCCATGGTATCTTGCCTACTTGTGCAATTACAATGATTTGCTCAGTAAAGCTATCACTTTTATCTTGTTTTCTTCTTCTGCTAATTCCCATTTGGTCCAGCCGACATTACACTTTTTTTTTATCCAAAGATAGAGACTCTCGGCAGACGATTTTAGATTAATACTTAAAAAAAAAATACCGCGCCACCGATTTAAACTTTTACGAAAGTACACAATTTGTGCCTTTATGAAAATTAAACACGTTTTTGAGCGATTATTTTTATCACAATGCCTCGAAAAGGAATATGCTTCTTTATGGGTTTATTTGTTCTAATATATGAACACTAAGCCCTAGATATTCTACTATTTTGAGTAACATTGAAAACTAAATTTTTGTCAGCTTAAATATTTTAAGACCTAATATGTAAATAAGGTATTTGTATTTGCCAACCGGTAAAATTTGCCACATTCTTATAAGTGTTCAGTGTAGCGCAAGTTAAGCTTCTGCTTTAAAGGCTGCTTAGCGACAGGCTAACCTTCTTAACCAATAAGAATTTTTACAGCATTAGAAAATTCTTCCGAATTCTCTTCGTTTCCGCCTAAATTTAGGTACACAATCCGAAAGGCAATTTTGTGCTAGGATTGGCTTTCATTAATCCACATTTTATAAGACCAAAAAAATGACGTTTTTTTTAGCAATACAATTTTAAAAACCCGACATATTTTCAGCAGATCTCTAAAATAGCTCAAAGTACTTTTCGTCACGACTTTTGTATGGCTAAGGCTTGCTTATCAGAAAAGTTGTAAAAATTAGAATACGAAAAATTCCCAAATTCCAGATGTTTTCTCCCTAGATTTTTTCCTGATCCGGTCATTGAGAACCTATGTTCAAAAGTTCTGACACCGGAAGAAACCCATGGTTGGTCTAAGGGACCTAAATTTTGCTTGCCTTAAACACGAATAAATTTCTCAGACAGTGACTCCAGTGTGGAGCCGGGTATATTAGGTTCATTGAAATCTAGTAGAGAATTCAGATTTACTTCGAGGAGAGATTGTTTAAGAATATTTTCCATTTCACTCCGTATTCTTCAAGCTAAAAAATCAGGAAACACAAATTCTCAAAAATTATGAGAAAAGACCCACACATCATTATCACCAGGGTAGATAAAGTAAAGTAAAGGATACGGCATTAGACTTTACAGTCCGTACCGGTGGTGCTGATCTCCGTTTCTTGGCCCTTCAGCCAGGAAGTGCAATGGGGGGTTGGGGGCCAGCCATCCTGTGCTTTCACACACCCTTCCTGTTTACCTTCCCCAGATTTCTCCAGGTACCCATTTAGAGCTGGGTCGACTCTGGCTAAGCTTACAGAGTCACGCCACTGACCCCCGTCCCAAACTGAAGAATTGGGTGCACTGGGATTCGAACCCGCGTCCTCTCAGACAAGGGATTCCGAATCCAGCGCACCAACCCACTCGGCCAGTTACAGAGTTACAGATATTATCGGACACTCATATTTTGAAGCTTATAGATTCAGACTCCATCAATAAGCTCACCCTTTTAGTACAAAAGGAGATAGGAATTTGGCAAACTGAAAGACTTATCACTCCGCAAATTATTTTATCCTAAAAGTTGCTCCGCTCCTAAATCTTACGATCTCCCAAAAATCCACAAGGATGGAGTTCCTCTACGCCCAATTTTAGCTTCTTATACCTCTCCGGCTAACAGATTGGTAAAATGGATGTCCACACTTTTTCGCCCCCTTATGCAAAGGCAAACTTCATAGACTAAAAATTCAGTTCACCTTGCGGAAAAATTAAAAAACTTTGAAATAATAATGACACGATTTTGGTCAGTTTCGATGCCATTTCTATGTATACATCTTGTAATTTTAAAAAATATGAACTTGCTCTTCAAAGGAAATTAGAAGATTATATTGACCAAATAGACTACAAAACACTGGATATAGAAACTATATCGCTTCTCATCTGTCTTTGCAACAGTTCTTCCATATTTTTCCGGTACAACAACCAATTTTTCACCCAAACTATGGGTCTACCAATGGGTCCGAGCCTTTCACCGCTTTTGGCAAGTTTTTATATAAATTTTATTGAATCCTCTGCTTTGAAACTTTTCCTCTGAAACACCGGTTCTGGGGTTGGTTTGTAGATGTTGTTATTTTTGAGTGGGATCATGGAGAGGAGTCACTTAACTCCTTCTTGACTCATCTAAATACTTCGGACTTTAACCTTCAGTTCACCTTAGAACTAGAAGATAACCACAAACTGTTTTCCTAGATGTCTGAATTTTCAATAAGTCTCTTAGCCTTGAATTTTCTGTTTATAGAAAGCCTACGCATAACGATAGGTATTGGCATTTTTCCTCCAACCACTTTTTCTGCATAAAAAGAGTAGTAGTTATTTCTTTGGTTGACCGCGTAATAAGATCCTGCTCAGAGCCTCACATAGTCTCCGAATTTAACTATCTTAAGGGAATTTTATTTGCAATGGCTATCTCATAAAATTACTTGAAGCCATCATAGACAAAAGACGAAAAAAGGCAGAAAAGAACGCATCAACTCCATAACCAACAACAGATATCGTCCCCTTGGTGGATGATAAGTAATTTTTCACTGTTCTACCCTGTTTTCCGAAATCAGTGACAAGCTGAAAAGAATCTTAAAAAAAACATAACCTTAATGTCGCCTTTAAAAATTCAAATAAAATACAAAGCCTTTTCAGTAGCGCCAAAGGTAAAACCACCCTCTTTCTGTGTAGTGGTGTCTATAGGAATCCCCGTTCCCGTGGCTGTTTTTATGCTGGTAGAACCCAACAGCGACTAGGAGAGTGGTTACCAGAACACAGTTCCTCAATCGACAAAGCTATGGGGCTACGCCAAAGGTCTGAAATTTTTTCCCGCCTTGACTCCACATGTCTCTGACAACCCAAATCATTTCATTTTCTCTAATAATTCCTCAATTATTGCGCCTGTTAAAGGTTTCATGTGAGTTTTCTGTTCATGCAGTAGAAATAAAGAAGCACATTCACCTAAAGGTCGCCCTCAATAGAGACACTGGAGAAACTTTTCTAAGTCTCATTTATGCTGAAATTATTAATTCCGATCGTTTTTACATCCGTCCACAAGATTATGTTACGCAATCAAATAGAACCGTTGATAATACTCTACCTGGCAAGGGATTAGTTTTTAAGAGTTGCTTTACGTAAGATGAAACTATGAAATGCTATTCAGTATTTTTTTTTTCAGTTGTCTTTTCACCGTTACTCTGAAAGGGTCATCTTATTTTAGTCTTTTGTTCGTTTTAAGGTTTAGTTTTTTATTTTTTTATCTGTATTATTTTGTACTGAGGACGGTCAAGCAGAGGTCTTGACCGAAATATTTGCATAGCTTTATAATTTTTTCACTGGCTGTTTATTTTCCTCGTTTTCTCTTCTTCGCGATTCTTTGTTTTGTTTTTTCATGATTAGTCAATGTGGTATTAGAAATTATTTACTTTACATTCTTCCTGAATTAAAAGCACGGAATCGTTAAAATAAGAAGACAAATATATAGCACAAGTATAGCACAAGGAGACAAGTATATGGCACAGAGTTGATGATTTTCTTTGTTTACAGGACGAAGATATATCCTTGCGAAACAGTGCAAGCTTCTGTCTTCAAAATGTTACGACGTATCTACAGAATGGTGATCAAAACGATGCAAAGGAACTGGTTACCTCTCATTTTCTTCCTCAAATCCGCCAGCTTATAAGGACTAAAAAAGAACCGATAAGGCATGAAGCCATTAGTGTCCTCGCTGCTTTGGTAAGGGATTAAGGTTCATAAGGATTTAATTTAGTGTGTATTGTCTGCTACTCTACTGACGAAAAAAACCCTGAAAGAAACCTGTTATGTATCACTTCTCTCTCTCTCTCTCTCTCTCTCTCTCTCTCTCTCTCTCTCTCTCTCTCTCTCTCTCTCTCTCTCTCTCTCTCTCTCTCTCTCTCTCTCCTCTCTCTCTCTCTCTCTCTCTCTCTCTCTCTCTCTCTCTCTCTCTCTCTCTCTCTCTCTTCTCTCTCTCTCTCTCTCTCTCTCTCTCTCTCTCTCTCTCTCTCTCTCTCTCTCTCTCTCTCCTCTCTCTCTCTCTCTCTCTCCTCTCTCTTTCTCTCTCTCTCTCTCTCTCTCTCCCTCCCTCTCTTTCTCTCTCATCTTTTTTCCGAATTTCTCTCGGCATTTTCAGTTTTGATTAAATCTTTAATACCTTTAATATTAATATTTCTTCATTTTAGGTGCAAAAATGCTCCAATTTGCATCCACAGCTGAAAGACTTGGCTAAACTATCAGATCCAGATGGTGATGTTGATTTCTTTGAGAATATTAAGCACCTTCAAAGTCACCGAAGAGCGCGTGCACTTGTTAAAGTTTCCATCAAGTTGAAAGAAAGTCCTCGCTGTCTGCAGGCAGACACGTTAACTCAGTTCTTGATGCCTTTAGCCTCTATATATCTCTTCTCTGAAAACTATTTAAAGCAGAGTCACCTAATTGATGCTGCTATTGAGGTAAGTGTTCTTTTCAATTTTAATTCTTTCATTTGCATCCCCAACCTGAGGCCGTATCCTTGGCGGGAGTAGGGGGTTTGAACCCCCTCCTCCCCCTAAAGAAAAGAAAAAAAATGTTTTTCGACTCGTACAAACATAACAAAAATGAATGTAAATAAAGTTTTTATGCGTTTCATCAACGTCTCGCTCTTTACGCTGAAGTTTTTTATTGTTTTAAAAAGTAGAGTTGTGACAAAGACTCAAACTTTAGCGTAAAGAGCGAGGCGTTGAGGAGGGGACAACCTCTTTCATATACGGAACAATTTCTGTTCATTTTAAGTTTAATGTCGCTCCTTACTTGCAGTTAAAAAAACTTGTTTTTTTTTTTGAAAATCTAATCCGCTTAAAAACTGCTGTTTCACCTGTATGTTGAAAAACATCAAAGCCGACAGAAAAAACATGGCGGATGGAAAAATGTAGAACTTGTTTTGAATTTTATATCCAACTTAATTGTGACAAATGAATGCTTGTGGATTATATAACTTAACGAAATGGATTTTATACTGAAATAGTAAGTTCGAAATCAACGTTTTAACCCTTTTTATACCAGAAAAATATATAAAGAATTTATCATTTTCAAGGGGCCAAAGAAGGCTTAAAACTGAATTTGCGAGAAAAGTGATTATTATATTCAAAAAGATCATAAAAAATGACATGCTGGCGGTATGTTCACTTCACATGTAGGTCAATAGTATGAACTGCTCAATATTTACCAAATATTCCCCCTCCCCTCCTCAAGGAAATCCAGGATATGGCCCTAGTTTCCAGCTGTTGCAGTAACTATTATACTTCTTTTATTTGCAGTACTAAATTTCTAAAAACAATGCTTTTTATAGATTTTGTTAAAAGTAAATATCTGTTAGATGATGAAGTAAAGACAGTAACATGATTTTGAGGGTGCCAATTCCCCAATAAGAAGGTATTGGGGATAATTTTAATATTTCAGACGCTAGTCGGTAAAAGTGCTTTGTGTAAGAATATAAAATAAAAAGAAGTATGTTTTGCCTGGAAAAGTGGTTTGGAAACTGTTAAGAGGTTTAAGTTTTTCATTCTGATTCCAAAAAGCTTGCTACTTTTTGATAAAAGTATTTTCTTTTTTAAGTATCTATCAAAACATACTTCTCCCTTGGTAGGCTCATCTTTATCACCTTTTGCTGGGGGGAGGGTGTGTGTGCCAATTTTGATTGTGCAGTTTCCCCGTTGCTATTAAAGGTGTCCGTTACGCCCCTAAGGTTTGAGTATTAGATTACTTTACTGGGTGGTCTAATCATACAGAATTTATGCTTTATTATGAAATTTATGCTTTATTATGCTTTATTTATTTATGTAATTTTATGCTATTATTATGAAGTATGGTAATCAATTATATAAAATATACTGATTTTATTATAGCTAACAATAATAATTTTGCATTTACTTTTACGCAACATATGGTTACAACCTACGATTATGACGTTATTCATAAATCTTATGCATGAAACTACAGTTTTTTTTTTTTTAAAGTGATTATATTTTGAAAATTATTTTTGTTAATGACAAAAGCTTTTTAAATACACTAATTTCCTTTTAGTTAGTCCCATCCACCTACCAAACTAATTTCTTGAAATTCAGGGAAAATTGATGAAAAAGGACAATTTTCCTATTTCTTAAGCACGTTCAGATCCATCTCTAAGAAAAAGTCTAAGTAATATCAATCTTTTAACTCAGGGAATGAGTTGACCTAAAATTAACCTCTTAATCTTGTAAAGGGATAAATTAACCTCTTAATCTTGTAAAGGGATTTGTTGTTGTGAATACATTTTTTGTCAAAGTCTTGTATTTTAGGAGGTTATTAGGATAATAGTGTTTTGTTTCCCGTTTAAAATTTAAAATTAGTTGAGTGAATGCCATGTCAAAGAATCTATCATGGTTTATCTAGGAAAAAGTTCTGCAATACTACCTGTATGGGATAATTAGAGAAAAATGTCCATCGGCAAAATTGACCTATGTTGGCCCTTTTGGTGCTTTCCCCACGCCTAGGAAAACTCGGATCCATTTTTCTTCTCAATAATTTTAATTTTTATCCAGTGAACGTCGTATCAAAAAGTCTACCGGGGTTTAGCTATGACAAGGTTTTACGTTGCTACTATAATAGTTGAAAAGGATCAACTTTTTAAACTAGAAAAATGAATATTCTGGGGATTTTAACCTCCCCCCCGTCTAGAAAACCCCTCTGGTCTCTATTTTAGGTTTTTATTTTTTTAGACTATGAACGCCATCTCAAAAAATCTACCGTGGTTTAGCTATGAAAAGGTCCTGCGCTACTACCTCCAGCAGCTGATAAAAAACACTGATTACCAAAAGCAAGCTGTGCGCACCGTGGTTGCTATTCTAGATGGCTTTCATTTCAACTTGGCCAATAGTAAAGCAGCGATTCGAAAAGCAGCAGAACAAACTGCTGCTGAAGAAATTGCTGAAGATGTGAAGCAAGATGGAACTGATGATGTTTCTTCAAAGTCTGCACAAGAGGTTTGTGAAATTGATACAGAAGAGGAATTGAGGGCTACAAAGGTGAGAAGTTATTTATTATTTTGTAACTCTACCTTAAGTTTCTTTTTTTAATTTATTTACTTAAATCTATGTCTTATTTTTTTTATATATTCATTTCATTTATTTATTCTAGCCTAAGCTTTTTGAACGTTCTTATTTTCAGAAAGGTTACTATAGTCCATAATGACATTGATAAATTATTTGAAGTCATTCGTTTATATATTTTGTTTCTACTAAATGTTTGAATCTGTATAAAAACTAACTAATATTCAATTATGTAATGCTAACCAATAGAACTAGTCAATATTAAAACATCATTCTGTAAAATTCTCTTAAAGTCTAGTGGAATTATGGACATAAGAAATACTTATTGTTTTGGTGGCTCCAAATGGAGCTAATGATATTTCTTCCGAGTTTATGCAAAAAGTTTTTAGAATTGTGCTGTTGATGAACTGAGAACTAAAATGGCGATCATTATTCAACGACGTGAAATTTTTGAGATCGGTGCAGAAGATGAACCGAGGACTAAAAAGGTGATCATTATTCAACCGTGTAAAGTTTTAGAGATCCGTTCAGAAGATGAAATGAGAACTAAAATGATGATACATATTCAACCTTCTGAAGATTGTGAGATTTGTAAAGAAGATGGACTGAGAACTAAAGTGGTGATCACTATTAAAACTTGTGAAATTTGTTAGATCCGTTCAGTAGACGAACTGAAAGCAAAAATGGTGATCATTATTCAACGATGTGAAGTTCTTGAGATCAGTGCAGAAAACGAACTGAGGACTACAATGATGGTCATATTTAACGTTGTGAAGTTTTTTAGATCAATACAGAAGATGAACTGAGCTCTAAAATGGTTCTGGTCTAGTTCTGTTTTATTTTTACTGAATTTTTGAGTTTAGGAACTTAAAAAAGTAGTATTCAATTTTTTGTAATCTCGTTGTTATTTAACTAAAAGGAATACATAAATGAAAATATAGACATATACAGGTAAAACTTTTCATCAAGACAGTGAATTAAAGTATTTAAAAATTAAAGTAATTTAAAAAGAAATAAATTATTTCAGTTTCACATCCGGAAAAGTTTATTATTTCTTTTTTTGCTCTGTTGGTAGTTTATTTACAGAAATTAACGGTACAAATGCCCGTCTCGCATAGTTTTAGGCTCTTTAAAAAAGACCCCTTTTAATATAAAAAAGCCGCTATAATTTTAAGTTTAAAGACTATAGTGTTACGGAAAGTTAAGAAAAACTTTTTTTTTCATAAAAGAGCCTTTTTGCAGAATGAAGACTAATTTTCTTAGAGAAGGTAATTTTCAGTATGTTTCTTTTGTGCATATCCGAAATAATGTTTTCTTGGTGAAATGGTGGCACTGAAACCAGTTCAGTGCCACTGTATAAATTCATTTCTGTTAGTCCTCTTTTTTCCTCACAATCAAATCTGGTTAAATAAATTCGATTATAAGAATATTTAAACTAAAGGTCTGAAATACTTTTGCAGCGACGATTTTTCTCATCATTTGCCACAATTTTGGTGATTCGTTTGTCCTTATGAAAGACTAATAAGAATGGTTTCATTCTAAATCTGATTACGTATCTTCCATATTAATTTATATAAAGTAAAGATTTAAGATGTTTTCTTTAGTGAAAGGTGAATTTACTTTTTATCATTGGCCACAATGAGTAAAAAAGAAAGAAAATTATTATATAAAAAAAAGAAAGAAAAAAAATAGTTCTACGGTTACCCCAAGAATTAGAAGCTTGTTTGAGGGAGCTGCCGGGTGTTTTATTTCATTATTATGAAAGGCTAGTAAAGAAAGTTTTATTTTAGGATGAAAGTGTACCATTAGCAGAAGAGAGTGCCACCCATACTCTTACTCCAAATGAAACAACAGCCACCAAAATCCATGACAGTATCATGAAATCAATCTTACCTCAGTTGCATCGCCTTCTTACTGCTAGGTCAAAGCGAGATTCACAACATAAAGTGAATCGAGGCCAAAATTATTATCCAGAAGATGAAGAGATTTTGCGAGTACCTTTAGCCCTGGCTATGGTTGCTTTGTTAAGAGGGCTGCCCAAGGGGACTCTTGAGAGGAATCTTCCAGGGTAAGGATTATTTTTTCGAACAGTTTTGCGGTCAAGGAAGTGGAGTAGTTTTTAATGAATTTTTATTAAAAGCAGTTCCCTTTTATTCAACTTCTTCTGTTTAGGGATTAAATTTTCAAAGAAAAATTTTTCTAAGATCAATCAGATACCTGTTTAAAGGTATGATATTTATCATATGCAAGTAAAACTGCAACTGTTGTTTGTTTGAGTTAGGGTACTTTTATGATAAACCCCCTACCGGTCAAGTTGTTCATTCATTGACACATTGTAGAACGGTTTTTGTTTTCGTTAGTTTCTTTCAGCTCAGCGTGAGACAAGACAAAGTGAAGTGACAGAATAGATGGAAAATATATATTTGCACATTAGAGGGGGGTAAAGTGTTTGGACAGTTTGGAGTTAGAAAACAATTCTTACTACATAATGTGCAGAAAAACTTACCCCCCCCCCCCTCTAATGTGCAAATATATAGCCTAGATTTGTTTCTAAAGTGTTATATTTTTATCTCACTTTGGTATATTTCATTAGGATTATGAGCGGCAGAGAAACATATTAGAAGAATACTAGCTAGGGGGTATATCAGAGAAGTATCTGAATTAGAAATAGGTATTGTCTAGGCATGAAATTTACAACCGAGATTTAATTAGTATGCAGTATAAGTCTGTTATGTTAGAATGATGCTGGTTATAGTGATAGCTGTAACCTAGTAAAGGCAGTCCATTGTAACTAAAAATAAAAATCCCCTTAAAAAAAACTGGTACATGAATAAAAATTGTCAGTTCTAGCTGATTCAGGAATGGTAACCATTATCTAAATTAATCTAAATACAAAAATGTTATTTCCAAACAAAGTTTCGGGAATTTCGAAATAAATGAAAATATTTACTTTTTTTATCCTATAAGGTTAAACAACGACAAGCACAGTTATATATGTATAAGAAATTCTCTTCGCCTCCAAATTAGGAGTTAGCACAGTTTCTGTTTCTTTTTTTTTCCACATCGTCTCCTGTTCTGTTTTTTTTTGGAGAAAACGAAAAAAACAGAAAACAGGTAGCCGTTTTTTTACTACCTTTTTGCTTCTGTTCCTTTTTTTCTTACTGTTTTTGCCATTTCTGTTTTTCTTAGACTCGTTTTTCTTCATTTTCCATGTTTTGGTTGCGAAAAACATTATGAAGACATGAGTAGTCCTGTCTTCAAATGTTCTGAAGACAATATTTGCCACTGTGAAAATTAATCCAACATTCTTTTCTCTTCTCAAGCAGTTCTATATGTTTAATATGTATTATATATTTTTTTGTTTTGTTGTGAAATGGAAACCCAAATGCACTGATGTAAGTGGATGTAGGTTTTTTGAAGTGGCAATACAAGCCCAGGCTACTGGGCTTCATGCTTTTTTGTTGACTCTTTTTGTGAATATATTATGTCTCCATTGAAAAAAAATAGTGTTTTCCAGTTCTATTTATTTAGCAGGGAGATATTTTCGTTTATTCTACTCTCAAATTTTAAATCTAATTATTTACTAACTTTCTCCTTATCTTTTACATTTTATGCTGTTTGCTTCCTCTTCCCCCAGGCAAACTTTCTGCAAATCCCTTGCAAATTCGTTGTATGTTTGCATTCTTTCGTCTATAAATCCATGGTGTTTTGCTAAAAGGGCCTAAGTCTACTTTTCCTAATTTTATGGGAAAGCAAGGTGAAAATAAAAGCTAAGAATGAAAAAAAAAATTCCTCACATATCAGAATTTAAGAAACTTTAAACGCCGATTCCTAGTTAACTTTTCATCTAATTTCACTGAAAATGTCCAAATTGCTGAATTAATCATTGCTTAGAAGATAAGGGGACTTACATTCTTTTTTACGCCCTTTTGGAACAATTTACAATTCTTTCAGAATTAAAGAAAGGTCCATTTTGAATAGACCAATTGATAGATATCTTAATGTATTCATAACATAAATAAAGAAAATAAAGGTGAATTTTATAAACAGATGTTTGGTTTGCCTATGGGGGCATCTCTCTCCATTGTTGGCAAATCTCTTCATGGATACTATTGAAACCTCCGCTATATACAGTTTTAGGCTCTCCCCTTGTTTCTGGGGCAGATTCATGGACGATTTGGTTTGCATTTGGAAACATGGTTTAGAGTCCTTAGGCCTTTTCCATAAACATTTAAATAGATTTGATAAAAATGTAAAATTTAGTGGAGTTTGAAGAAAATGACAAACTACCTTTTCTTGATATCCTATTGATTAAAAGTGATTTCCATTTACTGTTCTCAATATGTAGAAAGCCTACTCACAGTGATAGGTATTTTAATTTTCATTCGTGCCACCCTATTTCAGTGAAACGATGGGTTGTTATTGCACTGGTGGATAGAGCTTTCAGAATTTTTTCCCAGGAGTTTTTAGATTGTGAATTGTTGTATTTGAGGGAACTTTTTTTTTGTAATAGTAACCCGATTAAATTCATTGATAAAATAATAAAAAATAGACGCACTTAACATAACAATAGGATTATTGGAGTTTCACAGTGTACAGAATTAAATAGGCCGAAAAGGTTCATTTCTTTGCCTTATATACTTATTTTGGGGGAGATGCTTAAACGAATTTTGGGTAAACATAACATTGATACTTGTTTACAATCAGTGAAACCATTAAGTAGTTTCCTTAATTCTGGGAAAGATTCAACCCGGGGAGATTTAGTTAGTGGGGTGTATAAAATTCCTTGTTCTTGTGGAAAGTTTTATATTGGAAGAACTCACCAACAACTTACTGAAAGATTTATTGAGCATCGCAACTCAATAGAAAAAAACCCTACAATTAAGAAAGCCTCCTGAAACTTTTGTTTCGCCTCTTGCTGAACATACATTCTTTCATCCTGAACATTTTATACAATTTGATGAGGCTACGGCTATTTCTAATGATAGGGGTTTTTATGGCACTTGGTATTAACCAAGTGACATAGCAATCGCAAATTCTGTCGGTCTGTCGATCTGTCTGTCCCGTTTTTGCTTCTTTAGACACTTCCAGGTAAGCTAGGACGATGAAATTTGGCAGGCATATCAGGGACCGGACCAGATTAAATTAGAAATAGTCTTTTCCGCGATTTGACCATCTGGGGGGGGGGGGAGTGTGGGGTCGGTTAATTCGGAAAAATAGAAAAAATGAAGTATTTTTAAATTACGAACGGATGATGGAATCTTAATGAAATTTTATGTTTGGAAGGATATCGTGTTTCAGATCTCATGTTTTAAATCCCGACTAGATCGCTGAAATTTGGGGGGGGGGACCTAAAATCTCGGAAAACGATTAGAGTTGAGGGATCGGGGTGAAACTTGGTGGGAAAAATAAGCACAAGTCCTAGATACGTGATTGACACAACCGGAGTGGATCCGCTCTCTTTGAAGGAGTTGTGGGGGTGGGGCTTAATTCTGAAAAATTAGAAAAAATGAGGTATTTTCAACTTACGAAGGAATGATCGGATCTAAATGAAATTTTATTTTTGGAAGGATACCGTGTCTCATAGCTCTTCTTTTAGATCCCGACCGGATCCGGTGACATTGGGGGGAGTTGGGGGAGGGGAAACTAAAATCTTGCAAAACGCTTAGAGTGGAGGGATCGGGATGAAACTTGATGAAAAAAATAATCGTAAGTCCTAGATACATGATTGAAATAACCGGGACGGATCCAATCTCTTAGGGGGAGTTGAGGGAGGAGGGTTAATTCTGAAAATTTTTAAAAATGAGTTATTTTTAACTTACGAAAGAGTGATCGTATCTTAATGAAATTTCATATTTAGAAGGACCTCAAAACTCAGATCTCTCATTTTAAATCCCGATTGGATCCAGTTTCATCAGGGGGGGGACAGAAATCTTGGAAAACGCTTAAAGCGGAGAGATCAGGATGAAACTTGGTGTAAAATAGAAAAAATGAGGCATTTGTAACTTACGAACGGGTGATCAGATCTTAATGAAATTTGATATTTAGAAGGATCTTGTGCTTTAGAACTCTCACTTAAATCTGGACCAGATCCGGTGACATTGAAGGGAGTTGGAGGGGAAAACCGAAATTTTTGGAAAACGTGAAAATCGAGGTATTTTACGAATGAGTGATCGGGTCTTAATGAAACTTGATATATAGAAGAATTTTATGTCTCAGATGCTCCATTTTAAATTCGAATCGGATCTGGGGACATAGAGGGTTTGAGGGGGGAAACAGAAATCTTGGAAACCGGAAATCTTGGAAAACGCTTAGAGTAGAGAGATCGGGATGAAACTTGATGGGAAGAATAAGCACAATAGATACGAGATTGACATAATTAGTACGGATCCGTTCTCTTTGAGGGGGCTGGGGGTTGTTAATTTGGAAAAATCAGAAAAATTGAGGTATTTTTAACTTAAGAACGGGTGACTGGATCTTAATGAAATTTGATATTTAGAAGGAACTCATGTCTCAGAGCTCTTATTTCAAATCCCGACCAGATCTGCTGACATTAGGGGGAGCTGGAGGGGGAAACCGGAAATCTTGGAAAACGCTTATAAATGTCGTAGATACGTGATTGACGTAACCGGACTGGATCCGCTCTCTCTGGTGGAGTTAGGTGGTGGGGTTCAGTGCTTTGGCGAGTTTGGTGCTTCTGGACGTGCTAGACGATGAAAATTGGTAGGCGTGTCAGGGAGCTGCACAAATTGACTTGATAAAGTCGTTTTCCCCGATTCGACCAACTGGGGGGCTGAAGGGAAGAAAAAATTAGAAAAATTGAGGTATTTTTAACTTACGAGTGGGTGATCGGATCTTAATGAATTTTGATATTTAGAAGGACTTCGTGACTCAGAGCTCTTATTTTAAATCCCGACTGGCATTCAGCCTCTGATTTTCCTTTTAAAGCAATCTATTGATTCTTAGAACTTTGCTAGAGCTCATACCATATGAGTTCTTGGCTCTTTCGACCTCGTCACAAGTGCCATATGAGCTCTTAGCTCTGGTTCTCAGTGGGCGAGGGTCGCTATAGAGATTAAAAAAACATATGTTTGCTAATCTTTCAATAAGTAGAGACACGGGGAATTTAAATATTGACCCAATTTATTATTGTCTTTTGAAAAATGAACCAATAGTCAATAAGGGAATTAAAATTTTACATAATCACCAGGGGACAAGATTACCTACTGGACCAGAAAGAGGTGCTTCAATATTAGCTAACAAGATGATTATTTCGCAACAGAATAGTTAACTTAGTTTCAATTTTCATAATTTTTCCTCAGTTGCTTTTGATGTTCTAACTCTAATAGCTTCTTTTTCCTACGTGGATCAGTAGCAACAATTGTATTATTGTTGGTGGTGGTTTTATCTGTTTTTAGTTCAGTGTTTTTTTCTTTTTATCTTGTGCTGAGGACGCCTAGTTTAGATACAGGCCAAATACCCGCGTTATTTTAGTCTTTTGTCGCTTTTCTCTCTACTGGCCACAGTCTCGTTAGAGATTTTTTGTTGTTGTTGAGTTTTATCTCTCTTTGTTGTTTGTTGTCATGTCTGGCCAGTTGGGCTTAAGAACTTTCATTCATCAAAAAAACTTCTTTCCCAGCTTTTCCCCAGTCATTATATTTTGCTTAATGGTGTTGCTACGTAATTCAGTACCGTAGCAAGCAGGAACTTTCCAATGCCTATGCCCTCTAGTATATCTAAATTACGCATTGCCATAATCCTCGTTGTATACTTTAGTTTAAAGTTAAAGGGTGGTAAATCAGTAATTTCAACTTTGACGGGAATTCAATTCCACCTTTCTAGATTCTTTACTGAATCCACAACAACTCGTTCCTTATCCTAGTATAATTTCTGAAATATCTATATTGAGCAATTGCATAATTATCATTTTATTCTTAGTTTTAAGTCATATTTTTGTTTGCTAATTAGTGGGATTTTTTTGTTTATGCTTCCATGTCATTTTCTTTAATGACATTCATTTTCTTGTCATTTTCTTTAGGTGCTTATAGTCATTTGTCATTTTTTTTTTATTTTGCATGCGTCATAGATACTAAAAACGATACAACGATCCCAAGGGAAAATTTTTGTTCTTTCATG
Source organism: Artemia franciscana (assembly GCF_032884065.1). Lineage (NCBI taxonomy): Eukaryota > Metazoa > Arthropoda > Branchiopoda > Anostraca > Artemiidae > Artemia > Artemia franciscana. The sequence goes on along the minus strand of NC_088864.1, from coordinate 47,198,233 downwards.
CTTTGATAAGTGAAATTTATTTGCGTAGTAACATTGGTGAAATATGCAAACAACCACTGGATCGCTTGCACTCTTTTCTATATAATTAGAAGTTCGCTCAAATCATTCTCATATAGAATCCTTAGATTTTGGACAAGATGATGACGCTTTAAGGCTTTTTCAAGGGAATAGTTCAACATGAGGATATATATCTTTAACTAGAACTAACTTATCTTGCTTTATAGATTTTGATGGAGCTGCATGAATAGGTAGAATACCATGATGCTGCATTTTAGAAATTAAAAGCTGTCCAAAACTCATTATTAGAGTTATGTATGTAAATAGAGTAACGGCAACCCTAGCCCTTACTATGTGATGTGTAATATGTATTTAAATAGTGTACGTTCATTTTGGTGTGAAAAAGAATACCAAGTTTATTTAACCTTGAGCTATTGGGATATTTAAGCAAATCTTAAATATACTTGCCCAAAAAGTTTGACTAGAAATGTATTTACAACAAAAAATCCATTCATAAGATTAAGAGGTTGAATAAAAAATTCATCAGGTGTGAGGGTTTTACCCATGACTAAGGAGCGGCTCGTATGCGGCCTTGAGACTACCTATCCACGTCGCCTGGCCTACTCCTGCTCCCACTTCCGCTTGGCCAACCTAATATGTTGAAACGTAATATCTAACAGTATCTTCATTATTTTCCGTTTTACAAACGCTGTTGCAGCCAAAATGCAAACAAAAGGCACAACTGGTACTTCAGCATTTAAAATTTGTTGCCATTCTACTAGGGAAAAAAAGAATTACAGTAAATAATGACGCTAAGGGTGTTAAGGTAAAACTATCTCAATTTTTGCGATAGACATTTTTTCTTCTTTTTTAGCCCCCGAAGGCAGTAACGTAGAACTTTTTCTTAGATAAATTATGTTGGAGTCTTTGAAATGGGAATTCACTTAAAAATATTGAGCTAAATGAACTGAAACATTGTTTTTCATATTCAGGACTAGTCTCCCAATTTCTAAAGTATATACGCCGCTGCGAACGTGGTTAACAGATAAACAACTATAAACCTTTATCACTTTATAACTCACTTTAGAAAGAACTCTCTTCTACATAGAAGTATAGGCATTAAAACTTTTAGTTGCATAAATCTTCGGGATCTATAAAGTTAGCTTTAACCGTCAGCATTTGACTTCCATCCTTCCAAGGAGTACCAGTATTTCCGCCTTTGAAACTCTGCTTTAATTAAAGCTTTCTCTGTTGTTTTTTATTTCAGTATCTTTATGAAGATTTGTACTTTTCTGAAGTCTCGAGCTGACAGCATCCGTGTGACTGCGCGAGACACCCTTGTAAAGATTATGGTTTTTCTTGGACCCACTTTTTTGCCAGCTTTCATCCGAGAAAGTAGTGCCATATTGAAGCGAGGTTTTCAAGTACATGTGTTGATCTTCACGTTGCACGCAATAGTACACGGTTTGATGCCACAAATCAAACCAGGTGACTTTGATCCTATTGTTACTGACATTGTTAAGGTAAATGTTTTTCTTGACTTTTTTAAAATTTAATTCTTTTACCGAAAAAATCAATTCTGGGTTTTAAGATCCATCACATAAAAGGTGATAGTACTTAAAGTCAGGTTCATACCCTTTTACGAATTTTTGAATGTTTATAGCAAAAGGGGCCTAGACTATACAAGCAACTACATTCTAATTGTTGGAATCATGTCACTTCTTAATCTTCATGGTTCCTTAACTGTGCTTGAAATTTCCAGGGATTTTCTTTTTTCCCCGAACCTTCCTAGACGTATTTTTACGGAACTGCTGTATACCTTTCCATCTTCCCTTTTTTTTTCCTAAGAGAAAAAATATAATTTAACACTATAAAAGTAGTTTTGCTTGAAAGGGGCAGTAAACTGGCTTACAATGCGGCCAGCCATGCACATTGTTTTATGTTTCAGAAGAAACAGCACTGGTTGTCTTTTGTTTTCTTTTGCCACCGATTTCAGTTTATTAGGAGAAAGTATCTAGGGCAGTGGCTCCCAACTGATTTTGGGCCATGTCCCACCTAAGCATTTCGGTAATCCTAATTCCCCTCTCGTAACATTTGAATTTTTTTATTCGAAGTTTTACGTGCATTCACCAGAAGAAAACTTATAATCCCATTAACTTAATAGCTTTTTACGGGTCGTCCTCTAGGCATATTTATGCTAATAAAAAAATTGTCTGAATAAAACACCGTTTATACAATAAATGACATCGTTGCAGTACTATCATTTATCTTTTTTCTCTCTTTAATTGCACTTGAATGTGACTTCATTCACATGAGTAATGTTTCTTTTTTTTATAATTAAGGCTTTAAAGTAGCCAGCCAAAGGGTGAAAGAGTTTGACTAGAAATGTATTTATGACAAAAAAAAAACCTTCAAAAGATAAAGAGTTTGAATAAAAATTTTGTCAGGTGTGAGGATTGTACCCACGACTAAGGAGCGGCTCGTATGCGGCCTTGAGACTACCTATCCACTTCGCCTGGCCTACTCCTGCACCCACTTCCACTTGACGAATCTGACATGTTGAAATGTAATATCTAACAGTAGCTTCATTGTTTTTTATTTTACAAACGTCGTTGCAGCCAAGATGCAAACCAAAGGCACAACTGGTAATTTAGAATTTTCGCCATTCTTCTAGGAAAAAATGGAAAACATTCTTAAACATTTCGAGAGAAAACAGCGTTTTAATAAAAGAAAAATAATCCTTAGATAAGAATTGCAGGGCGTAGTAGAATAATATAAACTTATTTAGCATATTTCGGATAGATAAGAAGACAAGTCTTAGAATTAAGATAGGAATATAGAAGTAATGACGACGGCAGTTAGAAGGGATCTGAAACGTGGGTGCTTTACGATCTTTACAAAAAATTCTAATACTTCTAGAGAGAAAGTGTTTAAATGAATTTTAGGAACAAATTTATGCGGATAAATATAATATTAGAAAAATACTGTGTCGTGGGGAAGATGGGCACACGTTAACTTAGTCAAAGCGAAGAAAAAGAAAATAAAGCAAAATAAAGAAACAGTAATGAAAATAGAAGTAAGAAATATGCTTGCTTTTTTCTCCTTATTAATTTCTTCCATACTTTTTTCTCCAGTCTAGCCTCAGGAACATATATAGGAAGCGAATAGGCTCCATGTCTCTCTAATCAACAATTTTTAGCATTTGTTTTGGCCGACCAAGTTCAGTTTCAAATAAAGTGCAATTTGGGATTGAATTTCAATCTCTTCAGATGTCAGCTTTATTTGAATGGTTAGCAAATTCTATTGCAGGAAAGGAATAAAAACTAAATCGTACCTGCTACTGCTGTTATTAATTCTGCTTCTACTACTTATACTACTACTTCTACTAATACAACAGGAGCTACTACCGCTTCTACTACTACCATTACTAATGTGATGCTAGTGCTAGTAAGGCTACGCATATGAAGGTGAAAATTTGACAGAATATTGAGGGAGAGTTTGAACTAAATCAAAACACACTTTGCGCATACAGAATGCCAAAAGGACGTATCTCAAGGACTAAGGTATTAAGTTCGAGCTTTAAGAGAATACTTAGAGGGAAAGATCAAATAAACAAAAAAACTATATACGTCGAGGTTTTTAAAAAGGCATATAAGTAATGTCATAGGGAGCTCCACTCTATCATAGCAAGCAATGAGCTAATTCGATTGGATATTAAAAATTATGGTGCCCTTTTAAGAGTCAAAAGTGATTTTGCCTCCTGAGCCCATTAATTTTTCAAACACATCCAGTCAACATTTTGGACAGCCATTTTGTTCAGCGTAGTTGAACAGTTCAGTAGCTATGTCTGTAGGGATATTGGGTAAGTTAAACCCCCACAGTTATACAATTTGCCCATTATACTTTAAAAATAAATTTTGCTTTAAAACTAAATCAAAAGGCACAGTGCGTATGCTAGTTGCCAATAAGATATATCAGCAATATCCCAAGGACAACTGAGGGTATAAAGTTGAAACTTTCAGGTTGAATACTATTACTACTTTTGCTCTAAGAATTTAACTAAATCAAAAGAGTGTAGATGGACTTTTTTTTAAATGATATTAAGTTTTACTCTTCAGGTCAGCTTGACCTTGTTAAAAATTGCCGAAAAAATTTCTCCAACATACAAATAGCAAACCAAACTGTGGATTCTTATAGAAAAAACCCAAAATATAAAAAAAAAAAAAATCCGATGAAAAAGACGATGTAAATTAAAAACAAACACAAATTAATTTTGAAAACTTTTTTCTAAATTGGGAATCATCGGTCTAGAGTCTAGGGAATCATTGGTCATCGTTCTAGGAGTCCCACATTGGGAATCATCGGTCTAGGATCTAGGGAATCATCGATAGTCGGTCTAGAGAGTCCCACGTTGGGAATCATCGGTCTAGGGAGTCTCGCGTTGGGAGCCAACGGTCTAAGGTCTAGGGAATCATCGGTCTAGGGAGTCCCACGTTGAGAATCATCGGTCTAGGGTCTAGGGAATCATCGGTCTAGGGAGTCCCATGTTGGGAATCATCGGTCTTGGGTCTAAGGAATCAACGGTCTAGGAAATCCCACGTTGAGAATCATCGGTCTAGGGAGTCCCACGTTTGGAATCATTGGTCTAGAGTCTCGTCAGTATCCCTTAGTTTTTGGCTCGATTTTCAAAATCAGCCTCATTTTCTCTTTTTAATAGAATTTGTACAATTGAATAAAACGATGTAAATATTAAATTAAAGGGAATTTTTATACCAACGTCGATGTAGTATAAAAAAAAATAGTTTCGTGTTAAAATTTTTAATGGGAACGAATTTTCAGAAAGTATGATGATGGACTGCCATATTAGATACGATTTGTAATCCAATGCAAATACAGTATGAAAATTCGTGGTGAACCTAAGCTTGTACAAGTATATTAATAATGCAGAAAGAATTATGAAGTCACGAAGATTAGTGTAATTTTTGCTAAAAAATGGGGTGATTGTAAAGTAGCTCCCTTTAAAAAAAATGCCCCAAGTTTCGTTTTTTTTTGAAGCTTGAGATCATGGCCAAGCAGTAATTGTCAAACTTATTTAGTTTAAGTTCAATTGAACCATATCAGTTTGTTTATATTAATTTTTAGGTAAGGTAATAAGTTTCTTTTGTCATATAACGGATTATTCATTACTGAAAATGGGGAAACATTAAGCTGTCCAAAAGATTTATAGAAAAAATTTATAAGGCTTTAAAAATTCGGGTCATTCCATTGTTGTATCAATTTTCATTAAAACTTGGAGTGTCTATGCTTTTGTTTTATATATTTTTATTAGTTTTTGTCCGTTGATATTCTGGATGTCCGTTGGATTCTGGTGTGGGTCCCGTAGTCTATGGTATGCTTTGCTTGCTAATTTTTCACTATTATAGATAAAAATATTTCCTTATTTTTTGTTTCTTTTTTTCAAAAATTTTTTCGTGTTTAATTATGGAAAAAACAGACTGGTCTTAAAAATTATCGGCGTGTTTGAAGAAGTTATCGTCTTTCCAAGTCTAATGACCAGAAGACATTATAGCCCAGCATAAGAATTATTCACACTTTTCTTTATAAAATCAGATCAAGAAGAGACAATTAAAGTTTTTTGCTCTTCTTCAAAGAGCATAACCTACGTCTAGGGAGGTGTCCATACTTAAAGGCCATACATACTCTCCGGTTTATTCAGAGAAGATGAAGAGAAATGAGGGGGAGGGTTGAGGTGGAGAGGACTCTACCACATGTTTGTTTAAAACCAGTAATTCGCAAGATGTACAGTCTTCATTTAGATCTTGACCTGTCAAGACGTCTCATTTTTAATAAATGACACCTGTGATTTTTAAGTGAAGACGCGAGATCAGCCTTGTTGAACTTTTCTCTAGCAAGTACCAGTGCTAATCCTGGATTAGGCAACCAGGTTTTAGTAGAAGATATAGTTTCCAATTCAAGATCTGTGTCTCGTTCTTGTTCCTTAGCCTAGAATGTCCCATCCTTGTAATAATTGCTACAGAAAATGTGGAACTGGGTCATTCCAGTGTTCTAAGTGCAATGCATGGTTGCACCCAGCTTGTGCTGGCATCACAAAAAGTAGTCGCCTAAAAAACCCTAAATGGTTATGCGTACAGTGCCGATCAACAATGGTCGTAAATGACGAGATTATTACCAACGATAACCAACCTGAAGTGATCCAACCACCCGAGGTTAAAAAAATCCCACCTTATTTCTATTGAAGAAAATTCAACTAATTCCAATGATAATCAACTGGAAGTGATCGTTCCAATTGGTATTGTTAATTCCCCATCCATACCTCGTGTTTCGAATAATGATTAAAATAGTTCCCCTGGATCGATTGATTCTACAAAAATTACCACCTACCATCAACCCCAAATTACCCCACAAATTTCTTGCTCCAGTAAAGATGAATTGACGTGCAATGCAAAAAAGGCTAGTGTGTTTGAGCCCCATACCTGTGAAGATTGCCTAAAAAAGATGCAGAAATCGTCAATCTCAAGAAACGGATTATTAATCTCGAATTTCTTTATGATAGCTTGTCTGATCTTTACGAGCGCCAGAATAGTGACCTCTTCAAGGACAAAGAAATCAAATTGTTAAAAGTCGGTTTTCAGCTCGCAATTGTTGAAGCTATACATACTTTAAATTCCCCTACACCGCCCAGAATTCCTCATTTAGCTGATACTTCCGCTCCAAATATTCATTACCAAAATTCTTCGGTTCATCAAGCAAGTGCTAGTGTACTTCCTTCGTCAGAATTTTCTCAAGGGATTAAAAAGGTTACACAATCTAATCATACTGACCTCGCTTCAACCGAAGATAATTTATTGTTGAAATCCAGAGTTAATGACACATCTTTAAAAAGTGACAATGCAGTTGAACTGACAGTTGAACGGCGGAAATTCTTACACAATGCAATCAAATATTCAAAAAAATGAGCTTAATGTTTTTACGCCTAATAAACCTAATGTGTGTTTTAACTTCTTAGATAGTAGATGTATTTCTAGTAATTGTAAATATCTACACATTTGTAAATTTTATGGTTTTAGCCGTTGTACAAATAATCTGTGTAAATACCCCCATGTTGATATTTGTAAAAAATTTTCAAGTGGAAGGTGCTTTGGCTGTACAAAAGCTCATATTGAATCGCCCATTAAAGGTCGTAGTAGGTTCTACAAAACTGGGCTGCCCAGAAGCCACCTTAATCCTGCTAAATTTACTAAGCATTTTAAGTCGTGTAATTTTGCTCATGTATCATCAGACGCGGGGGATAAGTTTAAAACCCAACTTTTTTTAGGGCAGCGTCGAAAGCACTCACGACCCCCTCCTCCCCTTGGTCCGGTTCCTGTCGACTTCCATTCTTATCCCCCTGCATTTTCAGCTCAACAATTAATAATCCCTTCCCGATTACATACTCCCCCCTTACCCCTTGTTATCTCCTCCTCCTCTCCGTATACAGAAGTCCTATTTCCTTCCCCCTTACAGTATGCTGCCCCATACCCTCCCTACTCTGCCGCAAACCAGCAATTTCTTGACGGACATGAATCACTCTTCCCACCCAGCCACCCTTTCCCAGCACCTTACGAGACCCCACCCCCAGGCCATTCGTTTTATCCTTCGTACCTACCCTGTTAACGTGACTCAGGTCTGAGACTTTTTGCATTCAATAATTGTCATATAATAAGTCCTCGTGCTTCGTCCATATCCTTGCCCGTCCCCCACATCCAAATCCCCAAAGCAAATCCTTCTCTTACCCTTCTTCTCCAAAGCATAATAAAATTAAATTAAAACCCTACCCAGGAAATTCTCAAACCCACCAAGTCTCCCTGTCGCGATTCCCCAATCGGTTTGTTTTTCCTAAACTTTTAGTTACTAATGCTGAAAGTCTTAATTTTGAAAAGCTTACTGAACTCGAGGTGGTTTCAGAATCAAATTTGATAGATATTATAGCTGTTACTGAAGTTCAATCCCATGACCCAGGGTCCCTACGCCTGACAAATTATTCAGAGTTTATTAAACTCCGTCCTTCAGACCACCCGCTCGGGAAAAAAGGTGGCGGAGTTTGGTTTTTTTTTACTAAGAGTCACCTTTACCCAAAGGTTATTCAAGTCCCTAACTTATCCGAGTATGATGAAATCCTCTGGCTAAGTGTTAGACCAAAAGTATTCCTTCGTCCATTTAGTATTATTGCAATAGCTGTTTTCTATTACTCCCCAAATCAAAATATCGAGTCAAAACGTAATTTTATCCAGCAATTACAGGCAAGTGCTGATTTTGTTATTTCTAAATACCCCAATGCTGGCCTTTTTTTCGTTGGCGATGCCAACGACCTTAAAATGGATTCTTTTTGTGCTTCACTTAAAGTAAAGCAAATTGTTAAAACACCGACGACTCGGGGGAATACCTCTCTTGATGTTATTTTAACTAATATGTACAATTTTTACAGCCCTCCCTCAACTTGCCCCCATTAGGTGGGAGTTATCATCTTTCCATTCTTTTGTCCCCCTCCTCAAATTTTAAGCATACTTTCTCAATAGCTTATAGCACTTACCTCCCTCTTCAAAATTCTGGTCTTCTTTCTTTCGGTATGTGGCTGAGTACTGAAGATTGGTCCGACATTTATAGTTTACAAAACCTTGATGATAAAACAGCCACGTTTCATAAAAAGCTAATTGATAAATATCAAATTTGTTTCCCAGAAAAAGGTTTAAAAGGTGCTCAAGTGGTAAACCCTTTATTAATCAAACAATAAAAACACTAATTAGAACCAAATTGAAGCTGTTTAAAAATGGTAAACTCGATAAAGCCAATATACTAAGAAAATCAATTAAAAGAGAAATTCGTAAATTGGCACAATCGCACTACAAAAATAAGATCGTTGAATTGTTCATTAATAAGCCCAAAAACTGGTATTCCGAGGTTAAAAAGCTATGTGGCAGGAGTCTTGACCAGCTTAATTTCAACTTACCAGAGCCCCTTGATGTTACTGCAAATAGTCTAAATAAATTTCTCGCTTCCATTGTCCAGAGCCTTCCAGCATTGCCAATCCAATTATCAACAGGAGCCCATCCCCCTTTTTCCCGACTGTTTCCCCGTCTGAGATTGAAAGAAGAATTTATAAACTAAGAAAGACAAGTGTTTGTCCTTTGGATATCCCGTTTCCTCTTATTAGAGCCTTCGGTGACTTCCTGTCTAAGCCCTTGTCTGTCCTGTTTAACGAAATTACTAAGTCTGGGAAAATTCCAACAATTTGGAAACAGGGTTTCATTACCCCTTTGAAAAAGAAAAACGGAAAGCCTGGCTTTGAAGGCGTTCGACCTATTACGCTTACTCCTATTTTTTCAAAATTGTATGAAGGATTCCTTGCAGATTTGCTAAAGGAAACAGTCCTACCTCTTACTGACCTGAAGCAATTCGGAAACCTTAAATCAACTTCTACTTCCCACTACCTCGTTTCTCTTATTGACCACATCGGGAAAATCCTCGAAAAGCCTAATTTCTGGCTAAATTTAATTTCCATTGACCTTCAGAAAGCCTTTGACCTTGTTAACCACAATATTTTAATTGAGAAACTAGAAAGCGAGTTCAATATCGATCCCTTACTGGTAAAATTGGTTGCCTCCTTTTTAACAAATAGATCGCAGGTGGTTAAATACCAGAACCATAGCTCAAATCCTCTCCCTATCTACAATGGCATACCCCAAGGAACTCTCCTAGGCCCCCTCCTTTTTTCAGTCATGATTAACCTCCTCTCGAAGGAAGTTCCTGACCGTTGGAAATTTGTTGATGACCTAACGATTGTGGAAAGTTGCTTCAGAAATTTCATAAGCGACCCTATGAGTATTCTCAATGAAATTGGAAGTGAGGTTTTGGACCTAGATATGACAGTAAACCCCTCTAAGTCCATGATAATGCCGATTTGTTTCCTCAAATCCACGCCCTGTTTTCTTAATCTTATCCCTCCTGAAATTTATGCGTCCTCGGTTAAATTACTTGGAGTCACAATTTCTTCAAATTTAACGTGGGATATCCACGTTAAAGATATCATCCATATAGCTAATAAGTCTATCACCCTCCTTAAGCTCCTAAATAAATATAGCGTCCCCCCTTCTCACTCCTTAAGGTTGTACACGTCTTTTGTCCGCCCGCATCTTGAATATGCTTGTCCAGTTTGGCACCCTGGCATCTCCCGTGAAGAATCAGACAAAATTGAGTCAATCCAAAAAAGAGCCTTGCGAATAATTTTCAAAGAAGGCAAGGTGCCTTACCCTCTGCTCCTAAAAAAAGCTAGTTTGGAAACCCTTGAGCGAAGGAGGTCGTCGTCGTGCATACGTTTTTCAAAAAATGCAATAACGAACCCTCGGACGGCAAGTATTTCCCCCAAACGTCACTCACAATCCAGATTACGACAGCCTCGAGCTGTTTCTGAGCCTATCCCAGTTTTGTCCCCCATTCGCTGAGTTACTTCCAGATATGAAAAAAAACCTTTGTCCCCTTCATCACAGAAAAAACAAATAAAATAGCCAACTAGTTTCTCCTTTTTTTTTCTTTTTTTTTCATGTGAGGTGCTTTAGGTCGTTGCACTAATTTGCTTGCCCCCCGCTGTTTTGGTTTAGTTTCCCTTTTAATTCATATGTGTTTTTCGTGTGTTTTATGCTTCGTTCTTTTTTTGTGAGTTTTCGGACTTTTTTTTAGTGTCCCTTTTAATTTGTAGATATATATGTTTATTTCTTGTTCGATTCTGTATTATTAGATTTTTTTTTTCCCTTCCCTTTTTTTCTGACTTGTATTTGTTCAAGTTTAGTTTGACCGATTTTTTTTTTATTGACTCATAATTTGATTATTCATTATTATTAGTGTTTTTTGCTTTGTTTGCTTTGTTAGTCGACTCCGAAGTCCGAATTCGGCCCTTTGAGGGCTTGTGATAGTGATCTTTTTGAAATAAATATCTTATCCTATCCTAAGATGTGATTTCCGGAATTTCTAGATTTGTATCCAAGAGCTGTTTGGAGAAACGTCAGAAGAGAAGGAGGTTGCACAGATAGTGGCCAAAGTCAAGGAGGCCAAAGGAAATAAGAGCTATGATCTGCTGAATATTACTGCCAAGTTTGTTACTCATACAAGACTGATGCCCTTGGTCACACCTTTTAAAGGTAATTGTGTATTTCTCTTTCTTTTTTGAGATTTTAGCGTTAAAATTAGCCAAGTAAAGGAATAAAATGAGATCAACCATAATGTAAGATTGGTAGAATATTCTGTTTAATATAAAAGGAAGAATAAAAAGTTACTCAGTCTAAAGTAAGATAAGATTTATTTCTGGAAAATTGCTATCACAATTGCAAAAAATATTTCAGTGGAAAGATCTATAGGGGCGAAAATGCAGCAGAAAGAGGAAAGTGAAGTCGAAGGGGGAGAAATTTACTAGTCTAAAAGGGATTTGTCCGGGGGCAATGGAAAGTAGTGTTGACGCAACCAAAGAAAATCTGTGCTCTCCTTTCATTAAGAGTGACTAGATTGCCTCTCCAAAGAGGTATTTCACACTCTTAGACATCCGTTTTGGACTGCCTATTTTGTATCTGACCAGTCATTGAAGATGCCAGGATCCCAAAAAGGTCAGGCGTACACAAGGATTAGAAGGACAAATGAAACAGCAATTTTTAAACAAAACGATTTGTGACATTTAATTTTTTTAAGGAATTACAAGAGGAGCATTTTTTAAGGAATTACAAGAGCATTAATCCGGTAATCTTGTTTTAAATCGCTTTTTTACAAGATAAACATGGTTGAGAATTGAAATGGTTTGTAATTATTTGTAATTTGTAATCATTTCGAACTAAGGTGATGCTGTCAAATAGTTCGTGATAACGAACTGTAAATAAGGAGTGACACGGTTCAATAGTAATCAAAGCTCTAGAAGACGGAATTTTGATCAAAATCTACAAGCCTGAGAAAATTTGCCTGATTTTGGGGATAAAAAAGAAATACCCCCTTAAAATCAAAGAATCTTAACGAGTCTCACCATCTGATTCAGCGTATCAGAGAATCCTACTTTAGAGTTTTCTATAGAGGGGAGGGGGAGATGAATTTTCTTATGAGGAGATGTTTTGTGGGGAGAATTTTCCATGGACAGGGAAGTTTCCGTGCGGTGAACTTTTCAGGGGTAATTTTCCCCAGGGGGAATTTGCCAGAATACCTATGCGAAATTATTTTTATTTCGTTTTACTTTCTCTTTGCCGACTCAATTTTTCCGTGGATGTCGAACCGGAGCAACGTCAAAACTTAAAAAGAATATCAATAACCACGTATATGGGGAGGGGGGTTGCCCCCTCTTCAACAGAAATTTTTAGTTTTTTTTTTCCTTTTTTTCTTTTTAGTTTTTTTATTGGTTTTTACCTTTTTTTAAGCTTTTTTAGTTTTTTTTCGTTTTTTCTTTTTAGTTTTTTTTGTAGTTTTTATCTTTTTTAGTTTTTTTATTTTTATTTATATTTTTTTAGTTTTCTTTTTCTCTTTTATTTTTCAGTTTTTTCCTTTTTTTAGTTTTTTTCTTTTTTAGTTTTTAGTTTTTTTTAGTTTTTTACCTTTTTTTAGTTTTTTTAGTTTTTTAGCTTTTTTAGTTTTTTTATTAGTTTTTAGTTTTTTTGTAGTTTTTGCCTTTTTTTAGTTTTTTCAGATATATATATTCTTATATATCTATATATATAAAAATAAGTTGTCTGTGTGTGGATCTGTGGATCTGTGGATCAGGTGACGTCATGTTTGTCCGCATATGACGTCTGAATTATTTCACACTAATACAAAATAAGAAAAAAAACTAAAAAAGGTAAAAACTACAAAAAAACTAAAAAGAAAAAAAACTAAAAAAGGTAAAAACTACAAAAAAACTAAAAAGAAAAAAAACTAAAAAAGCTAAAAAACTAAAAAAAACTAAAAAAAGGTAAAAAACTAAAAACTAAAAAAAACTGAAAAAACTAAAAAAAAGGCAAAAACTACAAAAAAAACTAAAAACTAATAAAAAAACTAAAAAATCTAAAAAACTAAAAAAACTAAAAAAACTAAAAAAACTAAAAAAAGGTAAAAAACTAAAAAAAAACTAAAAACTAAAAAAGAAAAAAACTAAAAAAAGGAAAAGACTGAAAAATAAAAGAGAAAAACAAAACTAAAAAAATATGAATAAAAATACCAAAAAATAAAAAAGATAAAAACTACAAAAAAACTAAAAAGAAAAAACGAAAAAAACTAAAAAAGCTAAAAAAATAAAAGAAGCAAAAATCTAAAGAAGGTAAAAACTACAAAAAAAAGATAACAGAATAAAAAAATCTAAAAAAGCTTAAAAACTAAAAAAAAAACTAAAAAAAGATAAAAAACTAAAAAAAAAAACTAAAAAAAGGAAAAAACCATAAAATAAACTAAAAACTAATAAAAAAAAATAAAAAAAGCTAAAAAACTAAAAAAACTAAAAAAAACTAAAAAAGGTAAAAACTAAAAGAACTAAAAAAGAAAAAAAACTAAAAAAAGGAAAAAACTGAAAAATAAAGGAGAAAAAGAAAACTAAAAAAATATAAATAAAAATAAAAAAACTAAAAAGATAAAAACTTAAAAAAATAACTAAAAAGAAAAAAGAAAAAAACTAAAAAACCTAAAAAAAGGTAAAAACCAATAAAAAAAAACTAAAAACAAAAAAAGGGAAAAAATTAAAAATTTATTTCATCATAAGTTTTCAACTGACGAAAATACAGACCGGGACATCGGGACACAAATGACGACCGGGACACCGGCACATAGGGAATATGAATGACGACACTCAAAGAGAAAGCGACCGGGACAAAAGGAATGTTCGATTAGCAATCAACAAAGCACCGGGACACAAATGACGACCGGGACACAGGGAGTATAAATGACGACCAGGATATAAGTAAAAAAACTAAAAAAACTAAAAAAAAGGTAAAAACTACAAAAAAACTAAAAAAAAAAAAATAAAAACTAATAAAAAAACTAAAAAATCTAAAAATCTAAATAAACTAAAAAAGAAAAAAAATAAAAAAGGAAAAAAATAAAGGAGAAAAACAAAACTAAAAAACGAATGTATATACAGACCGGGACACCGGGATACAAATGACGACCGGGACACAGGGAATATAAATGACGACCGGGACACAGGGACACAACTACAACGGGGACGCCGGGGGGCACAGGGGGATATAAATGACGACCGAGACACCGGGACACATGGAATATAAATGACGCCCGGGACACTCAAAGAGAAATCACAGACTGGGACACCGGGACACAAATGACGACCTGGACACAGGGACAAAACTACAAAGGGGATGCCGGGGGGCACAAGGGGATATATAAATGACGATGGCGACACAGGGAATGGTAGATTAGCAATCACCATCAACAAAGCTCAAGGGCAATCATTAGAATCATGAGGTATAGATCTGAATACGGATTGTTTTCCCATGGACCATTATATGTTGCATTTTCAAGAGTCGGTAAGCAATCTATTTATATGCACAGACAATGGGACAGCAAAGAATGTTGTATATTCGCAAGTTTTACGTAGTTAAAAACATATATATATATATATATATATATATCTATATTCACAGGTGGGACATAGGGACACAACTACAATGGCGCGTAACTAATATGGCGCGTAACGACTTACGCGCGCGGGGGGGCTTGGGGGGCGCGAAGTGCCCCCACCAACTAGGTGTTGGGGTGGCGCGAAGCGCCACCCCAACAGCTAGTATAAAAATAAGTTGTTTGTCTGTCTGTCGACTGACGTCATGTTTGTGTGTCGACTGACGTCATGTTTGTCGACTGACGTCATTATAAGGATTGAGCTGTATGTCGTCATGAAGTTGTTTGTCGTCTGACGTCATGTTTGTCGACTAACGAAACTACAGACCGGGACACCGGGACACAAATGACGTGTTATGTCTGTTATAACGTAATAGAGGCAACAATCTTGACAGGGCCTTTTGAGGGTGAGGCTTTTCTTATTCCACGCATTCTCATGATTCCAATGGATCTGCCTTTTCAACCTAAAAGATTGCAATTCCCAATTTGATTAGCATATTTAGTTTTCAGTCCAGAACCACTAAAGCTATTATGTAAATATCAAAAATATTTATGTTGTCTGAGCAATAATTTTTAGTTTTTATTTCAAAATAAAAAATTACCTGACAATTTTAGAATTATATCTATCTATATATATAAAAATAAGTTGTCTGTCTGTGGATCAGGTGACGTCATATTTCTGTGTCGACTGGCGTCATGAAGTTAGTTGTCGTCATTTTTGCTATGACGGTGACGTCATTAAAGATATTTAAGACATATATGTTCACGTAGAAATCTATTAATGTTTAAGTTTAAAATGACTGATGAACTTACAATGGCAAAAGCCGATGAAGATGCTCAAAGAGTCTATGCAAAAAAACTTGCTGCTGATAGAGAAAGTCAGAAAAGAAAGC